>NC_038248.2:40456600-40659265 GCF_000004515.6 Glycine max | reverse complement strand
TACCTGGCATATGCACAGTTCATTGCAGTCCGAAAATCCAAAAATATATCTATCGAAAAAAATCAATTATTTATTTATTTTATTAGTAAAATTGATTGATTCAGTTCAATTTTTGGTTGATATTTAAAATCAAATCAAACCAATAATATCATAAATCCTTAAAAAATGAAATTTAATAACATTCTCTTTTGTATCTATCCTAATTCAATATGAGAACGAGAGTCTATATATGATAATATATACTTTTTAAAAGTGATTAGTCTTCAAGAAATAATTGTGTGAATGATTTGATATTAAAAGAATTTAATAATTAGTAATTAGTATATAGAAAAAAAATCTAATTACGGTGGTTGGAAAAAAAAAAAAAAAGAACATCACTCAAACGGTAAAGAAACTTACATTGAAACAACATGGCAGAAGTTGTCACCGGGGATAGAGCAATTGCAAGTGACATTGTTCTCTACGGTGTCCACCTTAGGTGTGAACCAGGGATGTTGGCTTGAACATGGGTCTATATCAGTGTCCCATTCCTTCTTACCAAGGATCTTGCCCATATCTTTCAGAGCTTGCACTATACGTATGCAAATTTGAGAGGGTTATCAGCACAGTGCTTAGTAGTTATCTTCCAAACTTTAATTTACCGACACATATATGCATGTCGATCGATATATAGTAGTATTTTTAATTACAAGAATTATGAGAAAAATAAAAAAAAATGGTGTATATACACACACGCACACCATATGCATACCTTCTTCTGGCTGAGTGGTATTGGCTCCAAAAGCAAGTGATGTGAACCATAAGGCAAGGAGTTGAAGGAGGAGAAATTGAGAGGAAGTGACCTTCTTCATGAAGATATTAGGAATGAAAAATAAGTCCAGATCTATTGCATAGACGATAGTGGTAGAGAGTACATGAAGTATATTTGGAATTTGAGGGATGAGGAGAAGTTTAATTGTTTTTGTTAATGAACGCAAAGTGAAGATGACCAAGGCGCTGTTACGAGCAGAACTTTGGAAAAAGGTCCACAAAGAAAAGGGATATAGGATTTAAATCATTAATCAGAAAGGAGGGGTACATATTTTTTAGTCATTGATTATAATTTATTTTTTTAATATTATTGCTTATAATTTTTTTAGTGATTGATTAAAAAAATATTTTTTTAATATTCTCTCACAAAGAAAAAGGTCCACAAAAAAAGTACATACTCTTTTTTTAATATTTTCTTAGTGATTGATTATAATTTATTTAAAAATTAAAAATTTTAATAGATTTTATTTTTCAGTTAATATTTATTTTTCTTAAATTTATTAGAAATTATTTATTTTTAATCAATTTTAATCCATCATAAAAAATATTTAAAAGAGTGTAAAAAGAAAAAGAAAATTACTAACATTATACTTTAAAAAAATAGTTACGATAGACCTAAACAATATTGTCAATCTTGTCGGCTAATTAATGTCTTTTCCGTGGCATTTAATTCGCATGGATGATTTTTATTTGGTGAGAGTGAACGGAGAAAGTACAATAGTTAAAAATAAACTAGCCAGCCAAAGACTTTTCCGAAAGCAAGAAAACCAATGTATGAGACTAGCAAGGTGGCAAAATTTAGAAGAAAGATTTAACAAGGAAAAAGGAAAAAAATTATCTTTGAGATAAACCTACAAATATTTTATAACAGGTTGACAACCTCAACTTTGAGAGACATAAAAAAAAATTATCTTTCACAATTTAAATATATTTTAGGTTCTGATAATCATCAATTTTTTTACTTTATTATAAGATTTCATCTCATCTCCTTTATGTATTAATTCTTTTTTTACTAAAATATCTTTATTAATTTAAATTATAATTAAATGAATAGTATTTTGAATTATCATTTTTCTATCGGAAGATTGAAAATTTTGAATAAACTCTTATCAATATTAAGGATAAAATTTAAAAAATATTATATCTAAAGATAAATTTAATATTAATATCTAAATTAATTAATTTTCTTAATAAGTATAATTTAATAAACTTTTTCTTATAAATAAGGATGAAGGGGTACATAATAATAATAATAATAAGTACGGTTCATTATTATACTTTAAAAAGAACTCGAGTATCTCGTACTTGAATTTTTGATAAAGTATGTAAACTTTGACTTTTATAATTGATCCCTCAAATATTTAACTAAACTTTGGTTTTTATAATTGGTCCCTCGGTTATTTCATTCTGGATCCGTCCCTGCGAGGAATACTGCTGAGTATTCTCAAAGTTGGCTTAGTCAACTTTTTTTTATATATAAAAACCTATTCAAATCCTAAACGTTATAGAGTGTATATACTCTTTTTTATTAAAAGATGAAAATAGTAGTCTCTAAAAAAGTTATATTATAAAATATTTCCAAGTTTATATAGTTGGAACAATTTACCACCAACGATACATAATTGAGCTTCCGCGGGTTCATTAGGTTTTTTCTATGATTTTTCCTTGTTTTGATTTTTCTTTGGCTAACAACCTTAGTTTAATGTGCAGGTCCCTCTAATTTTAGTCAACTTTTTCTTTCTTAAAGCTTTTTCATTTCACTTTCCTTATTTTCTAATTGTATGTAGCAGTTGTTATTTCCACGAACTTCTTTCACTATGGTTGTTGCTAATATATATTTTTTAATAACAAAAACAGAAGTTACAAGGAATAAACCTTTTACTACAGCCGTACCGTGCATGCTGTTAGAACAAAGGAAAATGTGAATGAAAGTTTGAAAAAGAAAAAATTTCAATTCTCATATCGCTCACGATAAATACTTGAATAGTGTTTCACTCCTTATATATACAAAGTTCCTTTCTTCTTTTTTTCTTGCCCTGAAAAGCATTTCCTCAATTTTTCTTTCTCCCTCTCATATTTCAGCCGATGCATAGTGACTTTTTAAGTTAGTGACTTTTTAAGTCATAATTTCGGTGGGTTATAAGAGTGACTTTTTAAGTCATATTTTCGACTTTTTAAGTCTTAATTTCGGTTGGATATAAGAGTGACTTTTTAAGTCATATTTTCGGTTGACTATAATAGTGACTTTTCAAGTCATACTTTTCGGTTGACTATTAGAGTGACTTTTGAAGTCATATTTTTCGGTTGACTTTAGAGTTACTTTTCAAGTCATACAAGAGGGTATAATTCTAGAAAAGATTCCCTCAGTGCAGTGGAATCTTATACAATAATCTGGGTTATTTTATCCTGGGGACGTCTTAGTTGATAGTCTGTTTGCACAATTTTTTGGCAGTGTCACGAAACGTCTTAAAGAAAGCGACATTATTCGTAACTCAACCAATAATTTTTTCGATTTGTCATAAACTATTGTTACAACACATGCCGATTACAATGTTCAAATGTGATTCATGGGAGGGTAGGGAAAGAAAATGAAGCATACGAGTTTAGAATCATAGCCTATAAAAACCATATATTCCTCATGCAGCAATACAGCTACGTACACACTACACAGAACCTTTTTTTTCGTATCATGCTACGATGCAGTATTTGATAATGTAAATGCATTAGCCATTCTTCTGATCAATGCTTTATTCAGTGAAAATATAAATTAAAACAAACGAATTTGCGAGAGTTTTTTAGTATAATTTCATCATATTTTTCATTTAATTGTGTAGAAATTGCACCCAAGTTGTTTTAATATATTTACTTAAGGACACGTTACGTGCATTGAATATTATTGTTACAATTTTCAAATGGTGTTCCCTCAACGCCAAAAGAAATCAAAACCATCCAATAGGTATTAGAACAAAAGAAATCAACGGCGTGGCTGGTTTTGATTTCTCATTGTTTTGATTTTTTCTTTGGCAGCCAACCTTTAATGTGAGGATCCCTCTCATTAATTTTCTTCGTCTTTTTCTTTTTAAGTTGTCTTCATTTTCCATGGTTTCTTATCGTATATGACAGTTTGTTGTCCCCATAAAAAAAAAATCCTTTTTTTTAGAATTGAACAGAAATAGAAGTTACAAGGAATGAACCTATTATTACAGCACATGCCTATTACTGTTATTTTCAAAATAATGTGATTAATGGGAGGGTGGGGAAAGAAAATGAAGGATGCAACTAGCTTAAGAATCATGGCCCGTGTGCGTAGGCATGCAGCTACTCACGAGCCTTTCTCTATATCATGCTAAGATGCAGTATTTGCTAAGGTAACTATTGTATTGGCCATTCTTCTCATGCTTTATTCTGCCAAAAAAAACAAAATAAGAAAATTTACAATACTTTTTTAGTATAATTTCATCCTAATTTTTCTTTTATTTCTGTAGTTATTGCACACCCAAGATATTTTTATGTTACTTAGGAGTTAGGACAAATTTGGCACATTGTATATAGGACTAAAAGAAATTAATCAATTAAGTGTATCCAAATCTCGGTGAACCTTTATGATATAATTCATTTAATTTTTCTAGTTGTAAAAAAAAGAAAAATTAATCAAAGTCATCCACACGTTTCTAAGTGGTGTCAAATGTCTAAGAGCATCTCCAATCTAGATATCAGGGAAGAAGTTTTTCACTCACTTATATTGGGATCTTATTATGTGGTAGAACTCCGATCTAAAAACTTTAGTAAATTTTTAATTACTCCAATTACGTACAACTCCTTAAAGAACTTAAAATAGGTGGGACATATTATCCAGCCCATATTTTGATGAAAATGCGTACAAAGGATATCCAAACCCATATACAAACATAGGGCAAAAACTAGGGCAATGCCACAGTCACTCCCTATATATTGTTTACTGATAAACTATACAGTAACACTGTATAACCAAAAAAATGCATTAAGATCCCTCCCTCTGTAGCCACTTATTATATATATGTGGCTTCCAAATCCAGCATAACAGATACCAACTGCCACGATCACATCATTCACTTTGAGCATCCACCCTTGATCAGCTATATTCCAGATCGAATCACCATGCTCCTTCAGTGTATGCTATATGCACCACATTTTGATGTATACATCTCAAAAATAAACTTTTAATCCATGAATCAAACTCTGCTAAATGTAAACGAATGAAAATTAGTAAGGCACACGCCGTTCGCAAACGGGGAAGTCAAGTCAAGCGATGACTTTAACAGGACCATTATTTTAATAACATTACTCAGACGGGGAAGTCAAGTCAAGCGATGACTTGAACTCTGGACCATTATAATTTATTCTTTTTTATTTCTCATAAAGTATAACAATATTAATATATAGAAAGCATATTTACTGAAATTGTCATTAATTCATATAGGAATAAAATAAATAAATAAATATTGATCCTTTTAAAGTTGATATTTATTCCTATCATTTTTCTATAAAAACAACTTTGTTCATTGTTAATATTTAATTATGAGTGGTTTCTTTGTCAACAATTTTTTTTTTTTTTTGTGTAGGATATTAATGCACACTCCAACTAAAAAGTAGAGTGTATATATATATATATATATATATATATATATATATATATATATATATATATATATATATAACTGTAATAATTATGTGACATTTTTTACTTCAATATAGTTTACAATACTTAATTCTTTACTTCTCGCTTTACTTCTCCTGTCTTTGTAACATTATTTCATAATTTATTTTATGTCTTTTTTATTTCATTTCTCTTCTAATTATGTAAGAAGATTATATAAAAAATAAGAAAAAATATTCAAACCTAAAATTTGATCTTATAAGAATTAAAAACAACATAACTAATGTATTTTCTCAACTAATGAATTAGATCCCTTGACATATATTATTGGTATTTTTTATATTATCAATGATCAATTAAAAATTACTTTACAGATGTTTATTATGAAAATCAACAACTTATTATATATATAATATTTGTGTAATAAATTCAAATAAATAATGTCTTATGTGAGATCCTCTTTTAAATTCTCCTCTTGGCCTTTCTGACTGTATTTAATGTTCAAGCAAAAACATCCCTAGATTCTCATACGTCAGATATTCTTTCCCTCAAACAAAAATAATCTTTAGCAACTCTCTTCTCTCTTTTTGCTACTCCATTCTGAAACTTTCTGATACCGACACACAGCAGGACCATGATGCGGTTTGTGATGTCTTCAAGCTCCAAACGTGTGTCTAAGTGCTTCATTTTTTTGTTCCTGGCTTCCCTACACTTTGGATCCAACGCTCAACTCTTACCACAAGATGAAGGTACTTAATTATTTTCCATTTTATATATTTTTATCTTATGGGTTTTTTATGTGTTAATTATGTCTCTGTGTTGGAAATTTCACTTTTGTAACTTCCGAAACTATAAACTGAAACTGTCTTTTTGCTTTTAACACCAACTTCACAAAGTTTCAACTTTATCCGTTTTAGTGCAAACCCATCTTCCAGAATTTAGTTCTTCAACTTGCATTGTTGCTTCTGTCACAAGATCCATAAGGAAATCGCCAATGTCGTTTTTTTTTTGTTCCCTGCTTCTTCCGTTTACATTTAATTAGTTTTTTTAAGAAGTTCTGCATCTAACTTGGTCAAAAATAAAAATAAATAAATAATTTTCTATTTTTTTAAAAATTTTCTTGGGATTATTTTGGTTCCCGGTGATTGGAAGAGAGAATAAAATGAAAGAAAATTTTGAATTTTTTTTATCTATACCTCAAACTATTTTTTTATTGAACTAAGACTAATTATTCTTGTTTTCTCTTCTACTTATTTTCTTTCTATCATAGAGTTAGGGTTGCTCTCACCTTATATGTTCTATCTTGACACTATCTTTAGTCAATGTGGGACTTGGGTTTTCTAATTCATCCCCTCAAGCCCAACACTCTTTGGATTTGGTGCGTGGTCCTTTTGAATGGATCTAGAATAGACCCTTGATACCAAGAAAAAATCTGGGTCTAACTCAACCCAAAAAGCTAGCTTATATAGTGAAGGTTGTTCTCACTTTATATGTTCTATCTTAACATTATCTCTAGTCAATGTGGAACTTGAGTTTTTTTTAATTGAAGCAAGGGACTTAGATTTTTCTATCTTCTAATTGAAACAAGGGATTTGTATATAAATTCTGGATTTCTTTTGTTGTTGGTGTGACATTTCATGATTTTGGAGTGTTTTTGTGAACTAATGAAATCACACAATTGCTCTTTGCTATACCATGTGTGATGTAAGGTAGCCTCGTCTCTAGAGAACAAAGGGGGCCCATATTCTTTTTATTTTATTATTGGTGAGACCCACCCTTGGTTGCAATTGTATTTTTAATAAATGAGTCATGCTGGTAACTAGTCATAATAAGAATTCAGAATACATATTTTTTACTAAGTGTATTTGATTTTTATTTCTTTAATCAATGTCGCAGCATTGATTAGTATTGTAATATCTGTTATTGTAGCCAACCCAAGGCATGAATCGTACATCTAAGATATAAGATATTTATAGCTTGTATTTTATATTTATTTTATTATTGGAAAGATCGTTTTTTACAATTTCGAAAACCTGGGATTGGTAAGCCTACACAGGTGTGCCCTTGATAGCTGTTTTTGAAAAACGATAAAAGTCCTCTTTGGTTAGGCTGGTGCTTGGAGGAAAATAAGATCAACGTAAGACCCAGAGAAGTGTGGGCTAGTAAAAATCTTAAGTGTTCGGCATAATATCCAGAAAATCGATAAGGATCTTGTATATTTGTTCTTCAAAAAAAAAAAAAAGAGATTTTGGGTTCATCATATTCTATATTTTTCTAAAATAAGATAACTTACCGTGTTCACTTGAGAAGTACCCTCTATCCATCTAATTTGATCTTTTTCTTCTGCATATCGCTTACTTTTAACCGCTTACTATTAACTGTTATTGATTACTCTTAACTGTACATTTATTTACTTGTTTTAATATAATATAAATCTAACTAGGAGGCACTGCCACCTTTGCTGATTTATATTATTCTTACTATTCATTTTATATTCTTTCACCGTTTATATAGACTTTTCGGTACCTCTTATTTAAATCTAACTAGGAGGCATTGCCCCCTTTGCTTATTTATATTATTCTTACTATTTATTTCATATTCTGTCACCGTTTATATAGGCTTCTCGATACCTCTTTGGTATGAGAGCCTTTACATTAGCTCTGGATAGACATTACGATATAATTAATAATAATAACTCTGATAACAAACTTTCGATAAAATCTTTTGAAGATTTATCTGAAACCTTAGACAACTTAACAAAAATACAAAATTTATTGTTTAACAAAATAAAAACATTAGAAAATAAAATTAACGATATTTTGAATACTCTTAAAACTAAAGACTAACAAATTCGCTTATCTACAAACAAACTCAACAAAATTACAACACAGCTTTCTAAAATTATCTTGGAAAAACAACAAGCCAAACTTCGACTAAATTCGTTTTAGCAAAGCCTAGAAAATGAGGACAATACCATTTACCGGAACCTCACAAACAGTCTCAGGACACAATCCTGTTAATGAATCTATAAATCAACATCCTAGAATCCTAGATAGATTCTTTAGGACAAATTCTCGAACCAGACAACTGGAACAAATAATAGATATAGAATCCAATGTTGATATTGGATCAAATTCTAGGATAGACTCTCTTAATCCTAGACAATTATATAACCTAAATTGACTGACCTCAGATAGAATTAGCTTATACAGATATAGAAGGATTAATGATTTTCATCTTCCTAACAGAAGACATGAGATTATCAGATTAATCTCAGAATAAACAGGACGACAACTCCTTAATACAAATAAAAGATATGTACACCTAGGATTAATTGTCATAGGTGTAAGGTCTCTAACAAGTTCCTTCATAGGAGTTGAAGCTTTTGTAGTGCTCTATGATCAAAAGTTTAGAGATAATAATTCTCTAAGTCATACATCTTTTTTACCAAGTGTATTTGATTTTTATTCCTTTAACCAATGTCGCATCATTGATTAGTATTGTAATATTTATTATTGTAGCCAACTCAAGACATGAATCATGCATATGAGACATAAGATATTTATAGTTTGTATTCTATATTTATTTTATTATTAAGAAGACCGTTTTTTGTAATTGCCTTACAGGACTTTTGAATAAATATTTTTCACTAAGTATTTTATTTTATTCTTTAATCATTATCACATCATTTATTAGCATTTATAATATCTGTAATTGTATCCATCTTCAGGAAATCATATGTAGTTGACATAAGACATTAGTAATTTATGACTGAAATATGTTCACCACATATTACAATTTACAGCTGTGGAGCAAGTCACGAGGATGAAAATTTGTTAAATAAAGTGAGGGCAAATTGGTAATATAAAGGCCATGTGATAGTTGTCTAGATGTCAGAAAGACAGTGTGGCTGATCGTATACGTTCCTTTTTTAGATTTTTGCCCTTTTGGTGTAAGCAGCAGTAAGGATCGCTTAAGCTTTAGGTCCATACAAAATTTATTAGCTTTTATGAAACAAAATAAATCACATTGATAAAAAAAACCCACATATTTTCACAAAAAAAACTAATATATCTCTCTCATTTGAAGGAAAAAAAATCTTAAAATTCACCTTACGTCTCACTAACTCTTGGACGGATCCTGATAGTTTTACAAAGACATGATTTTAATTTTACTTTTATCACTATTTCGGTATGAGAGAAGTTTCGGTGCCTTACTAGTCACCAGCACGCCAACAATTAATAGGGAAATGTCATTTCTACCCACCTGCTCCATTATTAGGGTATCTTTAGGTTGTATTTTTATTTTCTAAAAACTGTTTATATTTTTAAAAGATTAAAATTTTAAAAATATATTTGGTTTGATTTTTTATTTTTTCTTTCGAGAGATAAAAATATTAAAAATATGTTTTCAAAAGAAAATATTTTTTAGATTTATTTAAAATTACATTTTTTGTCATCGTATTTTCATTTTACTAAAATAAGATTATTGGTTTCAATTGAAAATAAGATTTTTTTTTGTTTTTAATTTTTGGTTCGTTTAGAAAAATATTTTCACTAAAAATGTTTTTAAAAATTCAACCAAATACATTTTCATCACCATTTTTATTTCTAGTGAAAATAAAAACAAAAGACAACCAAATCAAATATCCCTTAATTTTTTCCAATCCTATTCACATTTCACATGCGAAAGAGAGTAAAAAGAATTAAATATTTGGCTCATAAAAATCAAGGCTGCAACAGAAGAAAGTAAATTAAAGGAGACAAACAGAAAGTTAAAAAAAAATGTGATAGATGGATTTTGATAAATAGATAGGTGAGTCAAATTGTGTGCCAACACGTTCTAATAGTTCTTTATTTTAGGATAAACATGGCATAATTGTCAATGTAATGATTAGTCATATGATTTGTACCCCTAAAACCATATCGATTTCTCCAGCTTAAGGTTTAGTTATCTTTATTGTGGACGGTACGATGATCATGTTTTACTTATTATTGACGGTTTGTTATAATGATACTACTCTAATAGGACTAGATGGATGCTGCATGGGGTTCATATGACAAGTGTTGACAATAAAAAATTAGGAAAAAGATTAGCTTTGCATGTATGCAAAGTTCAATTTTTTCTTATATTTATTGCCCGCCTTGTTTGACTTAGTCAAATTAATGGATATAAAGATAGCATCGTGCTCAAATTGTTGAGGCTATTGACTAGAGTTGCAATGGGCTTATGCATATGTTTGCTAATGAAAGCTTTTGACCACAAGAGTTTTGCTAAAGCTTGTGCTTGTTAAAATATGAGTAGGTCACAATCTAGAATTTACCTAAATTGACATAGTATTATTTTACAGTTCTTCTTTTGAAAAGATTATAGATCTTAATACCAGAAATATAAGATGCATGTAGCCTGAGAATAAAACTAATTAATTTATTTGCCTTCTATATGTTGCAGTGAAATTGCTACAAGCAATATCAGACAAGGTAGAGAACCTGAATTGGAAAGTTACACAACATTCTTGCAACGGGGATAGAGGATTTGATAACAGGAACATTTCAAGGGATAAGTCTCAAATCATAAGGAATGTCACGTGTGATTGCTCTTTCAACAATAACACTACTTGCCATGTGACATCAATGTAAGCTTTTTTTCAAACCCCCCTTACTAGTGTCTTCTACAGTTGGATTTTGTGCAACTTAGACAATTTGTTATTGACACCAATAGGCAATAGTGTGAGTTCGTGAAAAAAAAAATTATAATGAAACTAATATGTTTTTTTTAAGGCATAATGAAACTAACATGTGAAAGATGTTACCTTTGGTTACTTTTTTTTTTTTTTTTGAGATGATAATATAGATGTGGAGTATCACCAGTTTTTTTAATGAATAATCTTCTTGAGGGAACATTGATCACCTTTAGTAGAGTCTTTTCTCTCAATTATAATTTTTATTTTTTTATCCATAAAACTTGAACCCGAAATCTTATTTAAGGGGACCAAGCCCAATACGACTTGGACCATTGATCACCTTTGGTTACTTTACATTCATTCGTATTTAATAAATTTAAAAAGAATATTCATTTGAGAATTCTAATTTAACACATTGGCTGACAGTGCGCTCAAGGGTCTCAATATATCTGGACCTATACCCGATGAATTTGGAAATTTAACTCGACTAGAAATACTGTAAGTGGTTATAAATTCTTTTTGTCTCTTACTTTTTTAGTTGTATGTTCATAAATGCTGCTCTGTTATAGAAAATATTGATTAACCATGTCCGTAACTGTTGTAGTCACAAATGAGGGAGTTACTATGCTATCCTTTTGGGTATGCTAATCAGGTGGGATCAATGTTAAGCATTTACTGATACCCAATTTCTTAATAAATAAATGCCAAAAAAATGGTAAAATATAACTAACAATTAATGAAGTAATGAAAAACTCGACCAAATAAGAAAATAAAACTATAAACACTAATCAACTAACCAATGAGGCAATGAGGTCTAGCTGAATTGGTTGAATAGGACACATGAGTTATTATAAACTTTCTGGTACTGTCTTTGATTTCAACCGATAAAAAAAACTATGGATTGTAGAGAAAAGCCCCACCATGCATGCTGTTATACAAATATGAATGGTGAATTGCAATATTTGTAGTGTTATTTTGTCATTAGTAGTATACATTCTAGTTCTTTTTTATGAAAGTCAAAACATTATTAACTTCATGAAATGCAAAGGAATCTACTTTGAAATAACTAACTGAAACTTTTATACTGAGCAGTGATCTCACTTGGAATAATTTCAATGGCTCAATTCCAAAAAGCCTTGGACGCCTCTCATCAGTTGTCAATCTGTAAGTCATCATTACCTATGCATCTGTGTGTTTTCATCTTGCTTGCTCTATTTGTGAGGCATGTTCTTCATTTGTTAACTAAGAACCTTTGCGACTGTCTTTTTTTTTTCCTTCTTGCAATTGAGTTTAGTTTTCATAAATTGTAAGTGCAAAATTTTTTACATTGTTAACCCATTAGAAATCACCCTAAATAAGGCTTTGGTTTTTAAGAGTCAAATGGCGTGGTGTGATCTACGTAGCCGACAACCAACTAGAAATCGCCCAGGATATAGTTTTAAAATACTTATTACAGAAGTCAATAATCTTACCAACAACCTATAATTGGATGATAGTGTAAAATCTTTTATACTGTCATTGCATTTTAATTAAAAAAAATCCTAAATGGGGTTTGCATGATTCCTCACAGTACAATTGCTACATGCTTCAGGTCACTTTTGGGAAATCGACTTACTGGTTCAATTCCCTCAGAAATTGGTGACATGGCTAGTCTGCAAGAACTGTAAGCGTTTGAGAAAACTATGATGCCAATTGATTAAAACTGGAGGTGGAATAATTATATTTGTAATCCATGTTTACAGGAATTTGGAAGATAATCAACTTGAGGGACCTCTTCCCCAGAGCCTTGGAAAAATGAGCAACTTGCTGAGATTGTGAGACTATTTGTTTCATTTTTTTAATTTCATTTGATTTACATAATCAATTTAAATCATTAATTTGTCTCCATATTATCTACAATTTCTTACTGTTTTCTCCACACATCCCTAACTCCTTTTTTTTCACTTTAACTAAATGAATCTACAGACTTCTTTCTGCAAATAATTTCACAGGGATAATACCAGATACATATGGAAATCTAAAGAATCTCACTCAGTTGTAAGTGATTTAATGTGATGCAATTTTTTTCCCTTGGTCTTGATTTTCTGTCTGTTAAATTGTTAAATAACACAACATTTTCTGCATGCAGTAGGATAGATGGGAGCAGTTTATCTGGGAAAATACCCAGTTTTATTGGGAACTGGACCAAACTTGATAGATTGTGAGTCTAAATTTTGGTTCATCCATGACCTTTTCTCAGTTGAAGAATAAAATAAAGTTATATCATGATTAACTTGCATTGTATTATCTAAGAAAACTTTTTGTAGGGATTTGCAGGGCACATCCTTGGACGGCCCAATTCCTTCTGTCATATCTTACTTGACAAATTTGACAGAATTGTGAGCACTTTGTCCTTTTAAGAGTATTCCAAATTATTACATTTTGTGTGCATTTTACAGTGGTAATGGAATGCAATCTCTTATAATGGAACATTTTCATTTCATTGATGACACATTTATATATCAGGAGGATATCTGATTTGAAGGGACCAACTATGACATTTCCTAATCTGAAGAATTTGAAACTTTTGCTAAGACTGTGAGTTGAAACCTTCACTGCTCTTACGCGAAGAACTATATAATTCATTTAGGCTTCTATCATATTTCTGTTACTCAGGGAATTGAGGAATTGCTTAATAACTGGTCCCATTCCAAACTACATTGGAGAAATAAAAAGTTTGAAAACCATGTAAGTTGCATCAAAAGTATATAACTAGCTATATATTCTTTAGTTTTTTTATCTACCTGTTTACCAATCTCATTATTATCTATTTAATTTTAGTATACAAAAACACATTCTAATTTTAGTTGGATCATGACGCAATTAAGGATTTAGAAGTCACTCTGTAATAATATGATCCTTTTATCATCTCCATTTCTACAGTATGTGTTTATTTTAATTTTGCACCTATATTGTTAGGTAGCACCTTTTCTCCCTCTATTCTTCATTAGATAAAGTTTATGAGTATGGAATTTCTACATTATAAAGATCAGGATTTAGGAAATAATTTGAATCCAATTAATTTTGTGATTAACACTTCTTTGCCCATCTGGTAATCAACTATTGTTAGATATTTTTCAAGACTTATTTTTGGACACTCTTCATCTGTTTGTGTAATCAATGGGGGCATGTCCTTTAAGGTGATTGTGATTTGTTGTTTAGTTATACCAGTATAATGACAATATAACTACCAAGGATGTGGATATAAATTTTAGTATGCATCATCTGTGCAAATTATTATCTGCAATATTGTGTTTCAAAATGCCAGCAAAAAGAGAAAAAAGTTAAAAATGATTGGAAACTTGAAATTACCTCCATTACATTTTGTTCTTAGAATTTGGAAGTAGCATGTGCCATTACTACATCATAGTCATTTCCTATTTTCTCTTTCAGAGATCTGAGCTCCAACATGTTAACAGGTTCAATCCCAGATTCATTTCAGGATTTGGGAAATCTAAATTACTTGTAAGTGTGTATTTTCATTTGCCAGCAAGAAGATTAACCGACAGGATGTGAATGTTTATATTAATTTGATCTCAAGAATGTTGGTTGCTTTTTCTCAACTTATTTTTTTTCTGATATAATGAGACACATATTCATGATGGATGCAGGTTTCTGACTAACAATTCTCTAAGTGGACCAATTCCTGATTGGATACTGAGCATAAAACAGCAAATGTAAGCATATCTCCTTGAATTTTTTCGACCCCTTTAATTGCATACTTTAGATGCACTTGGTCGAAATTTAGCTTATACTTTTCCTTATGCTTAGTCTTTAGTTAGCACTCATTAAATTATGAAATTTATTCTCACCTTATGTTCTCTGTCAGTGATTTATCTTTGAACAATTTCACAAAGACTTCAGCAAATAATTGCCAAAGGCCGGATCTGTAAGCTTCTTTTTGTATACAAATTATTTAAGCATTTCACCTATGTCAATACTAAGCATGGTATTATCATTGAACAGGAACTTAGCTTCAAGCCTCTCTCGCACAGCAAGCACTTCGTATGTTCCTTCTTGTGGACTAGTTTTAGTTCTATAATATCAGATATGAATCATCAGTTGAAACTAATATTATATCTTTATATCTTGTAGAATATCTTGTTTGAAGATGGGCCAACCTTGTTCAGGAAAACCCCAGTGTGAGTGTCTAGACTTAGATAACCATTATTGTTTTTTGAAATTTAGAAATTAGAAGTAACATGTATGGGAACAAGTTTTGTTTTTTTGTTTTTCTTTATTTCCCTGCTTTTCATTAAGCATATTCATTTTTCTTGATAAATTATTCACTTTCACTGTGTCTCTCTGCAGTTCATTCACTGTTCATAAACTGTGGAGGACCTGAAACAAAGTTTGAGGGCAATGAATATGAAGCTGACCTCAGTCCACTTGGCATTTCAAACTATGTTCCTGGTAATAGTGGCAAATGGGCTTATAGCAGCACTGGAGTATATCTAGGAAATGCAAAAGCTGATTATATAGCAACAAATCAGCTTTCTTTGGATATTAATGGCCCTGATTACTACCACACAGCCCGCATAGCTCCTCTGTATCTTAATTACTATGGCCTTTGTATGCTGAACGGCAATTATAAAGTGAAACTTCATTTTGCTGAGATAGCATTCTCTGATGACCAATCATATTGCAACCTTGGAAAGCGTGTATTCGATGTATCAATTCAAGTGAGTAAATCAAGCAAACAATGTTACATTTTTTTTGTTTCTCCAAAAATTTTACTCATATTTTGTATCTGGTTCTCCAATAACACGAGTTCTAAAGGTCATATTTTCATTACTGTACAATTACAGGGTTTTAAATATCTGAAAGATTTTAACATTGCGAAAGAAGCTGGTGGAGTTGGTAAGGGAATCACTAGGGAGTTTAATGTTAATGTTACAGAAAGCACCTTGGAAATCCACTTATCCTGGGCAGGAAAAGGAACTAATGCCATTCCTATAATAGGTGTATATGGACCTCTCATATCTGCTATCACTGTGACCCCAAGTAAGTAGTTTTCATAATATTGGTGTCCTCTCTTTCAAATACCTTGTCCTTTCATGTTCTGTAAGCATTTCCACTTTGTTGTAGACTTTAAAGTTTATGCACATGGGTTCTCTACTGGAACAATTGTTGGAATTGTTGCTGGGGCATGTGTGATTGTCATATTGATGCTCTTTGCTCTTTGGAAGATGGGTTTCCTTTGTCAGAAAGATCAAACAGACCAAGGTAAGATTGAAGTCCAAATTAAGCAGGCAGTTACAACCCTTATGATTTGGTTTTTGATATTACAAAGTTCAGATTGGTTTGCAGTCAAGCATGATGCATATACATCTATTAGAATCTTGGAATATACTAATAGACATGAATATTTTTATAAATATTAATAGTAGATTATATAACAACTTGAAATTTATTGCAGAGATCTAAATTGTGGTAATTTTAAGGTAACCGAAAATGCACACTTGGTTTCTCAAAAACAATTCTCTGATTTCTCTCTTTCTGTATCTCTATCATCTCTCTTTCTTTTCAATTATACATTTTATTTCTGAGTAGCTACATCTACCTTGTTGCAGAACTTCTAGGTCTGAAAACAGGTTATTTCAGTTTAAGACAAATTAAAGCTGCTACTAATAACTTTGACCCAGCAAATAAGATAGGTGAAGGAGGCTTTGGACCAGTATTCAAGGTAAATTTGATAGATTATAATCATCTTAAGCAGTATGAAGTTTTGAAACATTGGGGTTAAGTCTTTTTATCCCCAATATTTTTAAAAATGAAAACATGGTACTAAAGATACTGCTATTCACAGGGTGTACTATCAGATGGTGCTGTGATTGCTGTTAAGCAGCTCTCCTCCAAATCAAAGCAAGGGAATCGTGAATTCATCAATGAAATAGGCATGATATCTGCTTTGCAGCATCCAAACCTTGTGAAACTTTATGGCTGCTGCATTGAAGGAAACCAGCTGCTGCTAGTATATCAGTACATGGAGAACAATAGTCTTGCTCGTGCACTTTTTGGTAAATGCTTCATGAACATCTTTGGCTGTGTATGCCGCTACCAAGTTAAAATCTAACTGAAAAGGTTTTCCTTTTCTAGGTAAAGAACATGAGAGGATGCAATTGGACTGGCCCAGAAGAATGCAAATTTGTCTGGGTATAGCAAAGGGCTTAGCTTATCTTCATGAGGAATCAAGGTTGAAAATAGTGCACAGGGATATTAAGGCAACCAATGTCTTACTTGATAAACATCTGCATGCCAAGATCTCTGACTTTGGTTTAGCCAAACTTGATGAAGAAGAGAATACTCATATCAGCACAAGAATAGCTGGGACAATGTTAGTACTATGCCACAGCATTTCCTGTTTGAATCCTAGACTTTGTTCATCATTAATAGGCTTGCAGTGTTATCCACGATATATCTATAGCTTGCATTTATAATCATTTAAATAATTAAAAAATACACATTTCATTGATTTGTGAAATCACTGACACAAGGGTATTAAATGTTTTCTTATCAGTGGTTACATGGCTCCTGAGTATGCTATGAGGGGTTACTTGACTGACAAAGCAGATGTCTATAGCTTTGGAATTGTAGCTTTAGAGATTGTTAGTGGAAAGAGCAACACAAATTATAGGCCAAAGGAGGAGTTTGTATATCTTTTAGATTGGGTAAGTTACACTTCTGTGTTTTCGATAGATTGAAGTGGGAGCATCTGGGGTGCATAATACACAAATTATCCTGTCATCGTCACAAAATTTACCTAGTTCAATATTTTCAAAGTATCTTGCCTTTTTCATCTATATCCAAGTCTTCATGCCATTCATCTCCTACTATAATAAGGATTGAGGATAATTTGATACTTTAAATATAAGTAGGGCTATACTTATCTTTTTTCTTATTTTGTGCTTTCCTTTCTTGTTTCCCTGTTATTGTTTGCTTGAATTTCTAATACTATTTGTTGCATGTCATTGAAGGCCTATGTTCTCCAAGAGCAAGGAAACCTTCTGGAGCTGGTGGATCCAAGTCTTGGTTCAAAGTACTCCTCAGAAGAGGCCATGAGAATGCTGCTGTTAGCACTCTTGTGCACCAACCCTTCTCCCACTCTTAGACCATGTATGTCATCAGTAGTGAGCATGCTTGAGGGAAAAACTCCAATTCAAGCACCAATAATTAAACGCGGTGACAGTGCAGAAGATGTAAGATTTAAAGCCTTTGAGATGCTATCACAAGACAGTCAAACTCATGTCTCTTCTGCATTCTCAGAAGAAAGTATAGAGCAAAGAAGCAAATCAATGGGGGGACCATGGCTTGACTCCTCCATATCACTTCCAAGTAGAATTGATTAGGCTTCAACCGATCAACTTATTAGATATTCCAATTATGTGTGATTTGCAAGTCGGGGAAGTTAACTCATTAAATTTTAATTCATAGTTGCTTGCTATATGTATGGTGGTTTAAAGGCTATTAATGGAGGTTTCCAACAAAAGGGGTAATTTCATTTGGAATTTTATTAAATGGGGATATTTTTTAATTAATTTTCAAATGAGGTAAGTCATAAATTATTTTACTATTTTTAGGTATGAAATAATAAAAAAATTCATGACTTTGAATTTTTGTCAATAGTGAAGTTTTAAAAAATTTAACTATTTTTATTTATTTTTGTGATTATTTATATAAAATTTTAAATTTTTTTTACTTAAAATTCATTTAATAAAGAATTTTATAATTAATATGTTTAATCCAATTATTTTTATTTTTATTATTAACCATTAATTATTATTTTTAATTAATATTTTCTTAATCAATAATAATTAGATAAAATGAATAATGAATTATTTGTAGATTATTAAATTATATTGTTTAGATTCCTTTTCGTTTCTAAATTTAATAAATAATATTTATTTACAAAATAAAATATAAAATATATTAAATAAAATAGGAGAAAAATGAACTTGCATTAAACACTTAGTGTACACAACAGTATGAAAGAAAAATAGGATGTTAGAAACACTATAAGATGAAATATAACATTATAAAAGAAAAACAAAAAAATATTCATTGTTTTTGTAAATACATTTTTTATATTAATTAAAAAATATATTAAAATAAGAATGTTAGAAGAAACGAGAACTAGAGAAAAATAAATTTATATCAAAGAGTTATCGTACATGATAATATAACAAATTTAAAGTCATAAATTATAAAAATAATAATTTCATTATAATTATTATTTGAACGACTTTAAAGTTGTAAGTTATAAAAAAATATTAATTATATTTATTTTTAATTTTAAAAAATTAAACAATGAAATATAAAATTATATTAAAACAATATTAAAGTTTTAAATTATAAAAAAATATTTTAATTATAATTATTATTTAAATGACTTTAAATTTTTAAGTTATAAAAATATTCATTACAATTATTTTAAATTTTAAAAGAATTAAATAATAAAGTATAAAATTATAATTAAAACGATTCTAAAGTCATTCAAAATTAATTTTAAAAAATAATCACAACTTTAAAGTTGTAGAAATTTTATGACTTTATATAAATAATTTAAAAAATTAAAATCATTGGACTTTATATAAATACTTCTACCTCAACAGCTAAAGCAATAAAAGGCAAAACAACATCATAAACTAAATTAATTAAGTTAATAACTTGGTCACCTAGTAATATATGGAGGAACTAACTTTTTCTTTTCTTACATAAAATTTAAGTGAGAATGGTGTCCAAGTACAAAGTATGACAAACTTCAAGGTTCAAACGCTTGTAGAAAAACCTATATTTACCTTACCTAAAAAAAATTATATATAGGTCTTCAAACCTGTAACTCAAATACAAAACTTTGTTTTGCTTTACTCAACCAATAAAAGAGCATGCAAAAAAAAATCCAAAAATATATCTATCGAAACAAATCAATTATTTATTTATTTATTTATTTATTTATTTTATTGAATATTTTAATAGTAGAATTGATTGATGCAGTTCAATTTTTGATTGGTGTCTAAAATCAAATCAAACCACTAATATAATAAATTCTTAAAAAATGAAATTTAATAACATTCTCCTTTATATCTATCCTAATTCAATATGAGGACGAGTTTATATATGATAATATATACATTTTAAAAGTGATTAGTGTTCAAAAAATAATTGTGTGAATGCTTTGATATTAAAAGAATTTAATAATTAGTAATTAGTATATTTTATTTATTAATTTGATTGTATTGTCAACATATAGATACACAAGTAAATATTAAAAAAAAAACTAAGAAACTGGATATTTATATGAAAAAAAAAAATCTAATTACGGTGGTTGGAAAAAAAAAAAAGAACATCACTCAAACGGTAAAGAAACTTACATTGAAACAACATGGCAGAAGTTGTCTCCGGGGATAGAGCAATTGCAAGTGACAGTGTTCTCTACGGTGTCCACCTTAGTGTGAACACCAGGGATGTTGCATGAACATGGATCTATATCAGTGTCCCATTCCTTCTTACCAAGGATCTTGCCCATGATTTATTTCCTTCATTTTAGTACTTTTCATCACCTATCGGTAACCCATGATTTATTTCCTTAACACAAAATTAATTTTAAATATTTATTATACCATACAAAGAAAGATTGACTTAACATATTCATTAAAAGATTACATCTATATTTGTGTTTACAAAAGCCTATAATTTTGAAAAAGAACGGAAGATTATGTGGTTAGGCACGTGTGAAGGACAATGATGGCTTCATTTGTACTCCGAAAAGGGCATGTTCACCTTCGGGGAAAAAGGCACGAGACCCAGTCATTCATTCCTTTCGTTTCTAATTTAGACAAATGATAGCTATACACTTTCCCTCTCTCCCACTCTATTTTTAAGATTTTTTTTTTATAATTGATCAATTTTATATAGGTTTTTTTCTTGTTCAATGATTTTTTTCTTCAGCTTTAATAATATTAAATGAGAACCAAAATTCAACAAAATTCATAATTAAAAAAAAATTAATCAATCATACGAGTTTAGAAAATGTTCAAATGTGATTCATGGGAGGGTAGGGAAAGAAAATGAAGCATACGAGTTTAGAATCATAGCCTATAAAAACCATATATTCCTCATGCAGCAATACAGCTACGTACACACTACACAGAACCTTTTTTTTCGTATCATGCTACGATGCAGTATTTGTTAATGTAACTGCATTAGCCATTCTTCTGATCAATGCTTTATTCAGTGAAAAAATAAATTAAAACAAACGAATTTGCGAGATTTTTTAGTATAATTTCATCATATTTTTCATTTAATTGTGTAGATATTGCACCCATGTTGTTTTAATATATTTACTTAAGGACACCCAAATTGTGTAGATATTGCACCCAAGATGGGACATGGAGGTTTTGCATTGATTATAGGGCTTTAAATGCTATCACCATCAAAGATAGTTTTCCTATACCTACTGTAGATGAATTGATAGATGAGTTGTATGGCGCTAGATTTTTCTCCAAATTGGATCTTAGATCTGGCTTTCATTAGATTTTGATGAACAAGGAGGACAGATACAAGACTGCTTTTATGACTCATCAAGGCCATTATGAGTGGCTCGTGATGTCCTTTGGGTTCATTAATGTCCCTTTAACTTTTGAGAGTTTGATGAATGATGTGTTCAGGAGTTTATTGAAGAAATATGTTCTTTGTCTTCTTTGATGACATACTAGTATATAGTCCTACTTGGAATTCTCAAATGCAACATCTAGAATCAGTTTTACAAGTGTTGCGGTATAACCAACTATTTGCTAAGCTGTCTAAATGTGCATTTGGTTTAACTCAAGTTGAATATCTAGGCCATACTGTTTCTGGTGAAGGTGGGGCTATGGATAAAGACAAAGTGCAAGCTGTAATTGATTGGCCAGTTCCTCAGAATCCAAAACAATTAAGTGCTTCTTGGGACTTACTGGTTATTATAGAAGGTTCATAAAGGGTTATGGATCCACAGCTTCTGTACTCACAAATCTTCTTAAGAAAGACAGTTTTACATGGGACCCCACTGCTACTGTAGCTTTTACAACATTAAAACAGGCAATTGCTATGGCTCCTGTATTAGCTTTGCCTAATTTTGCGAAGCCTTTCATTTTGGAAACTGATGCATCAGGAAATGGCATTGGAGCTGTCCTAAGTCAAGAAGGACGCCCCATTGCATTCTTCTCTAAGAAACTCTCATCACGAATGCAGAAACAATCTGCTTATTCTAGAGAATTTTTTGCTATCCCTGAGGCTATCTCCAAACTTAGACATTACTTACTGGGCCATAAATTCATTATTCGAACTAATCAAAAGAGCCTGAAAACACTCACGGAATAAGCCTTGCAAACTCCTGAACAACAGTCCTGGCTACCATATGATTTTACTATTGAATACAAATCAGGGAAAGAGAATATCCCTATTGATGCACTATCCAGGTCATTTTTCATGACTTGGTCAGCTACTGATTCCAGACCAGTGATCCAACCAGTTTCCATATTGCAAACAAGAACCATTATCAGGGGAAATCAACAGGTCAAACAACATCTCATCTTGTGGGAGGGATTGGATTCTTCTAATGCCACATGGGAAGATTAGTCAATTCTAAGTGAGGCTTTTCCAGATTTTAACCTTGAGGACAAGGTTAATTTTGATGGAGGGGGAATTGTAACAAGTGCTAGCAGCAAGGATAAAGATGAAGGGGCAAAAGAGGAAAATAATTTGGCACAAAATGAGTTAGTTACATGTTTGGGAAGGTGGGCCCCCAACAAAAGGAAAAACACACGTGTGAAGAGGTATTGGGTGTGAGTTAGTAGTATAATTAGCTAAGCATGAGAATAGTAGAGGGGGATGTAATGAATTAAGAACCTTTTCTCTCTCTTGTTGGTTCATTTTTCTGTCCATATTTTTCTGCTACTGGTTCCCCTTTAACCATTTTTGCTGTAACGAATTCTGCAATACTACTGGTTCATTTTTCTGATATACATTACACCGTCCCTGCGAGGAATACTGCTGAGTATTCTCAAAGTTGGCTTAGTCAACTTTTTTTTATATATAAAAACCTCTTCAAATTCTAAACGTTATAGAGTGTATATACTCTTTTTTATTAAAAGATGAAAATAGTAGTCTCTAAAAAAGTTATATTATAAAATATTTCCAAATTTATATAGTTGGAACAATTTACCACCAACGATACATAATTGAGCTTCAGCGGGTTCATTAGGTTTTTTCTATGATTTTTCCTTGTTTTGATTTTTCTTTGGCTAACAACCTTAGTTTAATGTGCAGGTCCCTCTAATTTTAGTCAATTTTTTCTTTCTTAAAGCTTTTTCATTTCACTTTCCTTATTTTCTAATTGTATGTGGCAGTTGTTGTTTCCACGAACTTCTTTCACTATGGTTGTTGCTAATATATATTTTTTAATAACAAAAACAGAAGTTACAAGGAATAAACCTTTTACTACAGCCGTACAGCGCATGCCGATTACAATGTTCAAATAGGATTCATGGGAGGGTAGGGAAAGAAAATGAAGCATACGAGTTTAGAATCATAGCCTATAAAAACCATATATTCCTCATGCAGCAATACAGCTACGTACACACTACACAGAACCTTTTTTTTCGTATCATGCTACGATGCAGTATTTATTAATGTAACTGCATTAGCCATTCTTCTGATCAATGCTTTATTCAGTGAAAAAATAAATTAAAACAAACGAATTTGCGAGATTTTTTTAGTATAATTTCATCATATTTTTCATTTAATTGTGTAGATATTGCACCCAAGTTGTTTTAATATATTTACTTAAGGACACGTTTGGTACGTGCATTGAACATTATTGTTACAATTTTCAAATGGTGTTCCCTCAACGCCAAAAGAAATCAAAACCATCCAATAAGTCTTCTAGGTCGGATCAGATCCAAAAGAAATCAACGGCGTGGCTGGTTTTGATTTCTCATTGTTTTGATTTTTTCTTTGGCAGCCAACCTTTAATGTGAGAGGGTCCCTCTCATTAATTTTCTTCGTCTTTTTCTTTTTAAGTTGTCTTCATTTTCCATGCTTTCTTATCGTATATGACAGTTTGTTGTCCCCATAAAAAAAAATCCTTTTTTTTTAAGAATTGAACAGAAATAGAAGTTACAAGGAATGAACCTATTATTACAGCACATGCCTATTACTGTTATGTTCAAAATAATGTGATTAATGGGAGGGTGGGGAAAGAAAATGAAGGATGCAACTAGCTTAAGAATCATGGCCTATGTGAGTAGGCATCCCATGGTTGGGAACTAGTGATTAGTTTCGTCTATAAAGATTTTGGATTTGCTCAAAATGATCAAATTATATCTGGTCTTGTTTCCACTTTTCCAGTCATTTTAGATACAATTTTAAAATATTGGATTTTTCGTTATTTAAATCGCGTATCTCCATCACTTGTAGTGATTTATCATTCAATGAATGATTGACTGACAAAATGATTCACTTATCAAATTTTAATTTAAAGTTTTTTAGCTAAAAAGAAAATAACTTTGCTTTTTCCCTTCTTTTTAACCCCCTTAAATGAAAAAAGGGGTTCCCCGACTTGGATAGGGAACTATGCGAGTGACCTACCTAATCTTATTGTAGAAATTTTCAGGATCAATGATTAGACCATGCAAACTAGAAATGCTTTTTCTTGTATAAAGGAAGGGATTACTCGATCCATTTCCATATCGATCATGATATATATAATAATTCGAGCACCCATTTCAAACGCATATCCAATTTTTGCACAGCAGGGTTATGAAAATCCCCGAGAAGCAACCGGTCGTATTGTCTGTGCCAATTGCCATTTAGCTAATAAGCCCGTGGATATTGAGGTTCCACAAGCGGTACTTCCTGATACTGTATTTGAAGCAGTTGTTCGAATTCCTTATGATATGCAAGTGAAACAAGTTCTTGCTAATGGTAAAAAGGGAGCTTTGAATGTGGGGGCTGTTCTTATTTTACCGGAAGGTTTTGAATTGGCACCCCCCGATCGTATTTCGCCTGAGATTAAAGAGAAGATAGGCAATCTGTCTTTTCAAAACTATCGTCCTACAAAAAAAAATATTCTTGTGGTAGGCCCTGTTCCTGGTCAAAAATATAAAGAAATAACCTTTCCTATTCTTTCCCCGGATCCCACTACTAAGAGAGATGTTCATTTCTTAAAATATCCTATATACGTAGGTGGGAACAGGGGAAGGGGTCAGATTTATCTTGACGGGAGCAAGAGTAATAATAATGTGTATAATGCTACAGCAGCGGGTATGGTAAAAAAAATCATACGAAAAGAAAAAGGGGGATACGAAATAACTATAGTGGATGCATTGGATGGGCGTGAAGTGATTGATATTATACCTCCAGGACCAGAACTTCTTGTTTCAGAAGGTGAATCTATCAAACTTGATCAGCCATTAACAAGTAATCCAAATGTGGGTGGATTTGGTCAGGGGGATGCGGAAATAGTACTTCAAGATCCGTTACGTGTCCAAGGTCTCTTGTTCTTCTTCGCATCTATTATTTTAGCACAAATCTTTTTAGTTCTTAAGAAGAAACAATTTGAGAAGGTTCAATTGTCCGAAATGAATTTCTAGTCCCGCATATTTATCAACATATTAAACTCATAAAAATAACTCAATTTTTTTGTTGATAATTTATGTAATTCTATTCAGTATAATATCAGTATAATAGAATAAAAAAATTATGAAAAGATCTTTGGTTCTGTATAGTCTTTTTATACTATATTTAAAGAGTTACTTGTAACGTAATACAAATAAACTCGAGTATGGATATTGTCAGGAAGACTATTTGACTTTGTTTTTTCAACCCCCCAATAAATTCGAATATTATGGTTATGACACTGTTTTTTTCAGATTTCATTTTTCTATAATAGAGAGTTCTATTATAGAAATTTCGATTGTAAAATACAATAAAATTGGATTCGATACTAAACATAAAATAGATATCTATATAGATAGATAATTTGAAACAAAATCAATTAAAATATGGAAAAGGTACTCTAGGGGGGATTTTTTGTCTTTTCCTAGAGTCCGATTCCTATTCCTTCTTGTTTGTGTCGAAATAGAAATATTCTAAAAATATCAATAAAATAATCTTTTTTAACCCCTTCCTGAAAAATCCTATATCTTAGTTTCTATTTTTTCCAACTTAGAATATTTCTGCCATATAATATTTTATTGCATATAATACGTAGTGAACAAATAAAAAGAGAGGGGGTTGGGGAATTTGATTAAACAAATTGAATTTCTTCAATTAACTTGTAAAAAAAAAAAGAATGAAATGGAGTTTTTTGAAACATCGGAAAAAGTAGTCGTTTATATGAATAAAAAAAGATTAGAATTATTAATAACTCACCTGGGATCCACTCTTTCTTTGACGAATTCGAGTGGATCCCAGGTGAGTTATTACGCTTTCATTTCAAAAAAAAAACAAATTCTAACACGATTACTACAGAGATGAGCCCAATCCGGAATATGAACCATAAAAGAAAATACCAATTAAACCGATCACAGTAATACCAGTTACAGTACCTATTATCCAAAGAGGAATCCTTCCAGTAGTATCGGCCATTTATCCCACTTTCCTCCACATTTAATCAAGTAGTCAGTCATGCTAAAGACATAAACAGTCATAGATAATTATGAAACGATATCCTTCCGAATGGGATAAAATAATTCCTTATATATTATTTACTATTCCTATTTCTTCTATTAATTGAAGAAATAATTTGAAAATAAAACAGCAAGTACAAAAATGAGTAATAACCCCCAGTAGAGACTGGTACGATTCAATTCAACATTTTGTTCATTTGGGTTTGATTGTGTCGTAGCTCTATAATTCAAATTAGGTTTATCGTTGGATGAACTGCATTGCTGATATTGATCCCAAAAAAGAAACAGTGGGTACCGCTAGTCCGTGAACAGCCAACCATCGTACTGTAAAAATTGGATAGGTCCTATCTATGGTCATTGGAGCCTCCTAAAAAGATCTACTAAATTCATCAAGTTGTTCCAAAGGATCAAAACGGCCAGTTATTAATGGAATTCCTTGTCGGCTCTCTGTAAAATATTCGTTTGGGCGGGGGCTTCCAAAAACATCGTAAGCTAGACCCGTGCTGACAAATAACCAACCTGCAATGAATAGGGAGGGTATAGTAATGCTATGAATAATCCAGTATCGGATACTGGTAATAATATCAGCAAAAGAACGTTCTCCTGTGCTTCCAGACATGTTGAACTCCACATATTCTTGTACAGTCAAAAGGGGGATCGATTCCATAAAATCAGTAAGTAGAAATTTACTGAAATGTAATCCTTGTTAGATCGTCCATTTTGTACCAACGGTGTCTTTTGAGTATACCGAATCAGTATAGCTATCCTTCTTCTAACAGAGCAATGAAATTTCACAATCGAAATCTAGGACTAGATAAGTTCTTTCTTCTTTCTTCATTGATTGTCTCGATGTATTCAAAAATCCGATAGAAAATTTTTGGATAGTACATTTTTATAGTAATAGTATAAAATGAAGGTTCTTCACATTTCACATTATTAGTTTCGGACTAAAAACTAAGTATCAATTAAAATCGGAATATGGTAAATTGGTTTCTTAGAATTCATAAAGGAGATTTTATATTTCTAGAATTCAATTAGATGCCAAATCTATAAATATACTTTTTGTGGTTGTTGAAGATATTTTTTCTATTTTCTTCTATATTAATTCAAAATTAAAGAAATTGAAATAACAATTGAAATAACAAAGTTATTTTTCTTTGTTTTTGTTTTAATATTCATTTTTCTTTCTAATAGAAATAGAATTCTATTCTAGAATAATATATAAAATAATACGAAAGATTTTCATTATCATTAGATTAGTTTACTCAATTCATGAGTTGATTAATAAGTCTGTTGATTTGGAATCACAGGATGAGTAGATGTCACAGATGATGAATTTATTTCTAAATTATGTCATTCTATTTCTCTTTTTATTCGTCTGTAATAATTTATTGATGAATCTCCAATTTTCAATTGTATCTTTTAAGTAGTATTTTTTCTTATCTTCTTTTTTCTCTCAAAAATGGAAATTTAGGGAAGTGCTTTATAAACAGATGTATAAAAATAACATATTTCATTTAGCTTCTATATGCTCACTATAACTAGTTATTTCGGTTTTTTACTAGTGGTTTTAATTATAACCTCATCTCTATTTATTGGTCTGAGTAAAATACGACTTATTTGATTTGTAATTTTGAGAGGAATAGTCAATTTTGGAATAAGACATTCTATAGTTCCTTACTGTGTCAATTTACAATTCTCGGTCGTTGAGATTCATGATCAATACAGATTAATGGTTAAGGATAGATATTACCTTTCTTTTTACCTTTCGAACAAATAAAAATGATTGAAGTTTTTCTATTTGGAATCGTGTTAGGTTTAATTCCCATTACTTTGGCTGGATTATTTGTAACTGCATATTTACAATACCGACGAGGTGATCAGTTGGATCTTTGATTAATTAATGTCTCTTTTTTTGCGGATTCCCTATTTTTTTGTTTTAATCCTAATCTACAAGGATTAAATTCAGACTTTTTAATGTTCAATTATTTATCATTCGAAAAATACAAGAATCACGTTCTGTAGGATTTGAATCATCACGCTCTGTAGGATTTGAACATTTGAACCTACGACATCGGGTTTTGGAGACCCGCGTTCTACCGAACTGAACTAAGAGCGCTTTGTTTTCATAAATTATTTTATATGATCCAAATCCATTTTACATGTATATACTATATCAATATATATACATATAGATATTCGGTATGTATGTCCAATTGGAATTCGTCTTCAATTGGTCCCGTTTTATTGATAAATATATAATAAATATATAATACGGAATATCATATGATAAGTAATAGTTAGGGATAGGGATGACAGGATTTGAACCCGTGACATTTTGTACCCAAAACAAACGCGCTACCAAGCTGCGCTACATCCCTTTTCCATTTGTTTCTAGTGTTATTGTAAAGAATCTTTGTTTTGTTTTCCACATTTTTATCTGTTGATATATAGATATATATATAATATATATCTATCATTTTTCTAATTTTCTAATTTTCTGCCATTTTTTTTAGTTTCCTATACTATAATATAGAATAGAATATGAAAAAGAAAAAAATATAACTAATATTCTTTAGAATAATCAAAAAGAATATTAAATTCAAATAAATTTTAGATAGAAAAAAGACTTAAAAAGGAGGATTTGAAATGCGAGATCTAAAAACATATCTTTCCGTGGCACCAGTAGTAAGTACTCTATGGTTCGGGGCTTTGGCGGGTCTCTTGATAGAGATCAATCGTTTTTTTCCAGATGCATTGATATTCCCTTTTTTTTCATTCTAGTTATTGACACGGAAAGGGGTGAAGAAGATTATAGATCCAATTAAGTATTAAATATATGTAATTAATATGTAATTAATCTCCTCTTCTTTATTTCGTCTTTTATTTCTTCTTTTTTTTACAATTGTAATAGAATAAGTTAGGAAAGAGAAAGAATAAGGGTTAATTTGGCCTAATTGAAATTCGGAGTGAAACTCGGGATCTCGTCCAGGCTTCCATGGAATTGAATTAATAATTCAATTCCATTTCTATTAATAAAAGAGTGAAAGCAGAAATTTAAATGGAATGTATAGGGTGGGGGCAACAATATCATAAAAAATACTTAGTTAAAAAAACGAAAATACTGTATTGCAATTGTATTGCAATTCGAAACGAAATATAGTTCGAGATCATTGTATTATTTTTGTACTATATTAATCTTAATCTTAATTGGAACGAAATCTTTCAAAATTGGATTTCTAATTCTTAATTTATATTTTCGTTTTTTCGTTCTTTTCTTTTTCTTAGATTATAATCCGAAAACAAAAGAGTTAAGTGAATTAAAACCCAAGGGAGGTTCATGGCCAAAGGTAAAGATATCCGAGTAATTGTTATTTTGGAATGTACCGGTTGTGATAAAAAGAGTGTTAATAAGGAATCAACGGGTATTTCTAGATATATAACTAAAAAGAATCGACAGAATACGCCTAGTCGATTGGAATTGAGAAAATTTTGTCCCCGTTGTTGCAAACATACAATTCACGCAGAAATAAAGAAATAGATCAAATTGATCGCTTGTGTGTTACCCTTCGAACCAAAGAACTTAACATATCTATATAGATAGATCTATCTGTATTCTATCAGATCTATCTGTATTCTATCATTTACAGTTGAATATATACAAATATCAGTATATAACAACATATATTAAAAAAGTCAGAATAAAAAAACAAATCCTTTATAGTATTTCTAATCCTTTATAGTATTTCTTGTAATAAATGTGATTTTTGGAATAGGGATAAATAAACCATGGAAAAATCTAAGCGATCTTTTCGTAGGCGTTTGCCCCCGATCCAATCGGGGGACCGAATTGATTATAAAAACATGGGTTTAATTAGTCGATTTATTAGTGAACAAGGAAAAATATTATCCAGACGCGTAAATAGATTGACCTTAAAACAACAACGATTAATAACAATTGCTATAAAACAAGCTCGTATTTTATCTTCGTTATCTTTTCTTAATAATGAAAAACAATTTGAAAAAAGCGAGTCAACCGCTAGAACTACTACTTTAAGAAAAAAAAAATATAGAAATTAAGAATTCTAAATCCAATTTTGAATTGAGATTTGAATGAAATATTGATTGATGTTTTGTTTGAAAATTACGACAATTCAATTTGGGTTTTTATGTTGTAAGAAAAAAGATAATAGGTAACAAAGAATCATTTTTTTTTATTCAGCGTGGTTGTTTATTTTGATAGCTTTATCATATGATAAAAATTCATATGATAAAGCTATCAAAATAAACAAATTTATATTCTATACCTTCCCGGAGTAAAGTCTAAGGGGATTTTTGGTTTTTATGATATCATTGGCAATCATAAAAAGACAATTCTGTTTTAATATAGCTATTTGTGCAACTATTTTACGATTAAGAAGCAATTGCCCCGTGTATAGATTATATACTAAATTACTATAAATATAATATACTTTAATATTCCCGCGAATTACTGCATTTATTCGACTAATCCATAAACCACGAAAATCTCTTTTTTTCCTATCTCTATCCCGATGAGCCGAAACCAAAGCTTTTATTTTCTGTTGAGTAATCGTTCGAGTAAGTCTTGAATGAGCTCCTCGAAAACTTGATGTAAATAAACGAATTTTTGTCCTTCGTTTCCGAGCTATATATCCTCGTTTAATTCTGGTCATTGAATAATTGAGACTTTGATGAATAACTATTTGATTTTTCAGTTATTCTTTTCTTCTTACTAGTCTATTAATAACAAAAATGGATTCTTCCAATGTATAAAAAAAAAATTCCAATGGCTCTTGCTACTATAACCTCCCCAACCACGATTTTATATATATATTTTTTTTTCTAAATATTCAACCTCAAAATAATAAATTGTATTGATACTAGATATCAAAAAACATAGTAAGTAATAGTAAATAAATTAGGACATATATAAAAAATGGGTGGGTTCCATCGTTTCTATGATTTTTTTTAGAAACGGGCAGGTCCTTTCTATACACCGGAGCCTTTCTTTCTTTTCATTTTTTATTAATTTAATTAATGTTATTGTTAACTTGTAACTTAAAGGGAATCCTTTATACCCTCAATGAATGATTTGCGGTATAATATACATTATCGTAATTTGTATACAAGAAGAATCAATTCTAAATTGACAACTTGAGTTCTAAAATTATGAAACATAAGTTTTTGGAATTGGATCTATAATCCGAATTTTTTTGAGTATGACGAAAGGATCTATGGAGAGATATATAGAAAGTTCTTTCTAATCGTAACTAAATCTTCCATTTTTTTGTATAGTAGAGATTGAAGCAAAATAGCTATTAAACGATTCTTTTAGTTTACTAGAGACATCTACATTTTTTTAGCTCGACAGAAATTTTATGCTTTTCCTAAAGATTCTATTAAATAGAAATAGAGAACGAAGTAACTAGAAAAAAAACAGATTATTATAATACTGCTCTTCTAGAGGGATCATCTAAAAAGCAAGATGTTTTAAACTTATTCATACAAAACAAAAAGGCTGACATAGATGTTATGGGTCAATTTTTTGATTTTCCATCTCTTAATTTTTTCTGTAAAGGAGCCGAATGAAACAAAAGTTTCACGTTCGGTTTTGAATTAGAGACGTTAAATTGAAATCAAAATGATGAATCAACGTCGACTATAACCCCTAGCCTTCCAAGCTAACGATGCGGGTTCGATTCCCGCTACCCGCTTATATTCTCTATTTATTCTATTTGAATCTATCTTTTTTCTTATAGAATGAATCTAGAATTTTAAATGAATTTGTCAATTCTTTTTTTTAATTTCTTAATTTAGTTTTAGGTATTTATTTTAGGTATTTATAACAAATTGAATTTTATTTATTTTCTATAAATTTTCTATATCTTTTCTATATATAGAATATAGAATTCCTATATATAGAATATAGAATTCTTTTATTCTTTAACCTTTTTTAGTTAATAAGGTTAAAGAATAAAAGAAAAAAAAAATAGAAGCGTCCATTGTCTAATGGATAGGACAGAGGTCTTCTAAACCTTAGGTATAGGTTCAAATCCTATTGGACGCAAATTGTTTGCATATATTTGCATATATATGCAAATATATGCAATTTATACCTTGTCCTTCTATTTTATTTATTCTATTTTTTTTTTTTTTTTTTTCTATTTTCATTCGATTTATATATTAATATTATATTCAAATGAAATAAAAAGATATTAAAAGATACTAATTATAAGAATTTGAAAGTGAAATTATAAAGTTATTAAATGATTAATCAATTTTTTTCTACCTGTTCCTGTAGTAAAAAGAGTTCCATCTGTTCTTGAATAGCTTCCTTCAAAAGGACTTCTGCTTCCCCAGTGAATGTCTTGGTAGAAGATATGATTTCTTTGAATTGAGGTTTATTCGTGTTTAAGTAAGCACGTAACTCAACAAGAAATTTCCTTACCTGTCCAATTTCTAATGAATCAAGATAACCATTCGTTCCAGTATAAATAGTTATTATCTGTTCTTCCACGGTAAGAGGAGCTGATTGGGATTGTTTAAGCAACTCGCGCAATCGTTGACCTCTTGCTAATTGATTTTGAGTAGCTTTATCGAGATCAGAAGCGAATTGGGCAAAAGCTTCTAATTCTGCGAATTGTGCTAATTCCAATTTTAATTTACCAGCTACTTGTTTCATGGCTTTAATTTGAGCCGCCGATCCAACTCTGGAAACGGAAATACCTACATTAATAGCGGGTCTGATTCCAGCATTGAATAGATCGGCAGATAAGAATATTTGGCCATCTGTAATGGAAATTACATTAGTAGGAATATAAGCTGAAACATCTCCCGATTGAGTTTCAACTATTGGTAAAGCAGTCATACTTCCTTCGCCTAACTGAGAACTTAATTTAGCGGCTCTTTCCAAAAGACGTGAATGTAAATAAAAAACATCTCCTGGATAAGCTTCGCGACCAGGTGGTCTTCGTAATAGAAGAGACATTTGGCGATAAGCCTGTGCTTGTTTGGAGAGATCGTCATAAATGATTAAAGTGTGACGTTCACGGTACATAAAATATTCAGCCAGAGCTGCTCCTGTATAAGGGGCGAGGTATTGTAATGTAGCTGGAGAATCCGCTGTTTCAGCTACTACAATAGTGTATTCCATTGCTCCTCTTTCTTGTAAGGTATTCACCACTTGAGCCACAGAAGATGCTTTTTGACCAATAGCTACATAAACACATATTACATTTTGTCCCTGTTGATTGAGAATAGTATCTGTGGCTACTGCTGTTTTACCCGTTTGTCTGTCTCCAATAATTAATTCTCGTTGGCCACGTCCTATGGGGATCATCGAATCAATAGCAATAAGTCCTGTTTGGAGAGGCTCATATACGGAACGTCTCGAAATAATACCGGGAGCAGGAGATTCGATTAATCGAGATTCCGAAGCTGAAATTTCTCCTCGACCATCAATTGGTTTAGCCAGGGCATTTATAACACGACCCAAATAAGCCTCACTTACAGGTATCTGAGCAATTCTTCCTGTTGCTTTTACTGAACTTCCCTCTTGTATCATCAAACCATCACCCATTAATACAACACCAACATTTTTGGATTCCAAATTCAAAGCAATGCCTATAGTACCCTCTTCAAATTCCACTAATTCACCCGCCATTACTTCATCAAGACCATAAATACGAGCAATACCGTCGCCTACTTGAAGTACGGTACCCGTATTTACAATTTTTACTTCCGTATTATATTGCTCAATGCGTTCACGGATAATTTTACTAATTTCATCTGCACGAATGGTTACCATGAAAATTTCTTAATTTTATTTTTTTAGAAGAAAAAAATAATGCCTATACTCTATTTTATAATAGAAAGACTAATCAGTTATTTTTTCTTTCATCGTCCCAAACATGCCAATATTAGCACTGACAGTACGTAAATGTAACTCGTTGTTCAAGCAACTCTTTAGAGTTCCTAGAGCTCCCTGTAAGGCTTGTTGTAAAACCCGTTGTCGGACTTGATTAATCACTCTTTGTTGTTCAAAATGAATGGCTTCGTTTTTGTAATTTTCTAATTGTTCCAAAGTCGTATAAATTGAATTAATTAAATTCAATTTTTCTCGTTCGATCTCAGAATAGCCATTCACCCGAAAACGATCTGCTTCCGTTTCGACTTTCCTTAAGCGGGCTTGGGCTTTTTCCAGCTGTTCAATGGCCCCTTCCCGTAATTCTTCTGAGTTTCGAATAGTTCTCAAGATTTTCTGTTTTCGATTATCTAATAAATCACTTAATGAAAGTAGACTCTCTTTCCATTCATTTCAAAATGTCTAGGATCTCTTCCCGAACCAGTATTTGCTAAGGTAACTATGGTATTAGCCATTCTTCTCATGCTTTATTCTGCGAAAAAAACAAAATAAGAGAATTTACAATACTTTTTTAGTATAATTTCATCCTAATTTTTCTTTTATTTCTGTAGTTATTGCACACCCGAGATATTTTTATGTTACTTAGGAGTTAGGACAAATTTGGCACATTGCATATAGGACTAAAAGAAATTAATCAATTAAGTGTATCCAAATCTTGGTGAACCTTTATGATATAATTCATTTAATTTTTCTAGTTATAAAAAAAAGAGAAATTAATCAAAGTCATCCACACGTTTCTAAGTGGTGTCAAATGTCTAAGAGCATCTCCATTATAGATATCAGGGAAGAAGTTTTTCACTCACTTATATTGGGATCTTATTATGTGGTAGAACTCCGATCTAAAAACTTTAGTAAATTTTTAATTACTCCAATTACGTACAACTCCTTAAAGAACTTAAGGCACACGCCGTTCGCAAACGGGGAAGTCAAGTCAAGCGATGACTTTAACAGGACCATTATTTTAATAACATTACTCAGACGCGGAAATCAAGTCAAGCGATGACTTGAACTCTGGACCATTATAATTTATTCTTTTTTATTTCTCATAAAGTATAACAATATTAATATATAAAAAGCATATTTACTGAAATTGTCATTAATTCATATAGGAATAAAATAAATAAATAAATATTGATCCTTTTAAAGTTGATATTTATTCCTATCATTTTTCTATAAAAACAACTTTGTTCATTGTTAATATTTAATTATGAGTGGTTTCTTTGTCAACAATTTTTTTTTTTTTGTGTAGGATATTAATGCACACTCCAACTAAAAAGTAGAGTATATATATATACATAACTGTAATAATTATGTGACATTTTTTACTTCAATATAGTTTACAATACTTAATTCTTTACTTCTCGCGTTACTTCTCCTGTCTTTGTAACATTATTTCATAATTTATTTTATGTCTTTTTTATTTCATTTCTCTTCTAATTATATAAAAAATAAGTAAAAATATTCAAACCTAAAATTTGATCTTATAAGAATAAAAAACAACATAACTAATGTATTTTCTCAACTAATGAATTAGATCCCTTGACATATATTATTAGTATTTTTTACATTATCAATCAATTAAAAATTATTTTACAAGATGTTTATTATGAAAATCAACAACTTATTATATATATAATATTTGTGTAATAAATTCAAATAAATAATGTCTTATGTGAGATCCTCTTTTAAATTCTACAAAAATAATCTTTAGCAACTCTCTTCTCTGTTTTTGCTACTCCATTCTGAAACTTTCTGATACCGACACACCGCAGGACCATGATGCGGTTTGTGATGTCTTCAAGCTCCAAACGTGTGTCTAAGTGCTTCATTTTTGTGTTCCTGGCTTCCCTACACTTTGGATCCAACGCTCAACTCTTACCACAAGATGAAGGTACTTAATTATTTTCCATTTTATTTTTATCTTATGGGTTTTTATGTGTTAATTATGTGTGTGTTGGAAATTTCACTTTTGTAACTTCCAAAACTATAAACTGAAACTGTCTTTTTGGTTTTAACACCAACTTCACAAAGTTTCAACTTTATCCGTTTTAGTGCAAACCCATCTTCCAGAATTTAGTTCTTCAACTTGCATTGTTGCTTCTGTCACAAGATCCATAAGGAAATCGCCAATGTCGTTTTTTTTTTGTTCCCTGCTTCTTCCGTTTACATTTAATTAGTTTTTTTAAGAAGTTCTGCATCTAACTTGCTCAAAAATAAAAATAAATAAAATTTTTTCTATTTTTTTTAAAATTTTCTGGGATTATTTTGGTTCCCAGTGATTGGAATAGAGAGTAAAATGAAAGAAAATTTTGAATTTCTTTTATCTATACCTCAAATTATTTTTTTATTCAATTAAGACTAATTACTCTTGTTTTTTCTTCTACTTATTCTCTTTTTATAATAGAGTAAGGGTTACTCTCACCTTATATGTTCTATTTTGACATTATTTCTAGTCAATGTGGGACTTGGATTATTTTTTAATTCACCCTCTCACGTCCAATCACTTTATATGATACCAAGAAAAAAATCTAGGTCTAACTCAACCTTAAAAATTAGCTCATAGAGTGAGGGTTGTCCTCACTTTATATGTTCTATCTTGACGCTATCTCTAGTCAATATGGGACTTGAGTTTTTTTTAATTGAAGCAAGAGACTTCTTTCTGAGTATCTGGATTTTTCTATCTTCTAATTGAAACAAGGAATTTGTATATGAATTCTGGATTTCTTTTGTTATTGGTGTGACATTTCATGATTTCGGAGTGTTTTTGTGAATCAATGAAATCACACAATTGCTCTTTGTTATACCATGTGTGATGTAAGGTAGCCTCGTCTATAGAGAACAAAGGGGGCCCATATTCTTTTATTTATTTTATTATTGGTGAGACCCACCCTTGGTTGTAATTGTATTTTTAATAGATGAGTCGTGCTGGTAACTAGTCATAATAAGAATTCAGAATACATATTTTTTTACCAAGTGTATTTGATTTTTATTTCTTTAATCAGTGTCGTAGCATTGATTAGTATTGTAATATCTGTTATTGTAGCCAACTCAAGGCATGAATCATGCATTTGAGACATAAGATATTTATAGTTTGTATTCTATATTTAATTTATTATTGGAAAGATCATTTTTTACGATTTCGAAAACCTGGGATTGGTAAGCCTATAAAGGTGTGCCCTTGATAGCTGTTTTTGAAAAACGATAAAAGTCCTCTTTGGTTAGGCGGGTCCTTGGAGGAAAATAAGATCAACGTAAGATCCAAAGAAGTGTGAGTTGGTAAAGATCTTCAGTATTCGGCTTAATATCCAAAAAACCGATAAGGATCTTGTATATTTGTTCTTCAAAAAAAAAAAGATTTTGGGTTCATCATATTCTATATTTTTCTAAAATAAGATAACTTACCGTATCCACTTGAGAAGTATCATCTATCCATCTAATTTGATATTTTTCTTCTGCATATCGCTTACTCTTGACCGCTTACTATTAACTGTTATTGATTACTCTTAATTGTACATTTATTTACTTGTTTTAATATAATATAAATCTAACTAGGAGGCACTGCCACCTTTGCTGATTTATATTATTCTTACTATTTATTTTATATTCTTTCACCGTTTATATAGACTTCTCGGTACCTCTTATTTAAATCTTACTAGGAGGCACTACCACCTTTGCTGATTTATATTATTCTTACTATTTATTTCATATTCTTTCACCTTTTATATAGGCTTCTCGGTACCTCTTTGGTATGAGAGCCTTTACATTAGCTCTGGATAGACATTGTGATGTAATTAATAATAATAACTCTAGTAACAAACTTTCGATAAAGTCTTTTGAAGTTTTATCTGAAACCTTAGACAGCTTAACAAAAATACAACATTTGTTGTTTAACAAAATACAAACATTAGAAAATAAAATTAACGATATTTTGAATACTCTTAAAACAAAAGACCAACAAATTCGTTTATCTACAAACGAACTCAATAAAATTACAACACAGCTTTCTAAACTTGATCTAGGAAAAACAACAAGCCAAACTTCGACTAAATTCGTTTTAGCAAAGCCTAGAAAATGAGGACAACACCATTTATCGAAACCTCACAAATAGTCTCAGGACACAATCCTGTTATTGAATCTATAATTCAACATCCTGGAATCCTAGATAGATTCTTTAGAAGGACAAATTTTCGAACCAACTGGAACAAATAGTAGATATAGAATCCAATGTTGATATTGGATCAAATTCTATGATAGACTCTCTTAATCCTAGACAATTATAAAACCTAAATTGACTGGCCTTAGATAGAATTAGCTTATACAAATACAGAAGGGTTGATGATTTTTATCTCTCTAACGGAAGACATGAGATTATTAGATTAATCTCACAACAAACAAGACGAAAACTCCTTAATACAAATAAAAGATATGTACACCTAGGACTAATTGTCATAGGTGTCACGTATCTAACTAGATCCTTCATAGGAGTTAAAGTTCTTGTAGTGCTCTTTGATCAAAGGTTTAAAGATGATAATTCTCAAGCCATACATATTTTCTATCAAGTGTATTTGATTTTTATTCCTTTAATCAATATCGCAGTATTGATTAATATTGTAATATCAGTTATTATAGTCAACTCAAGGCATGAATCATGCATATGAAACATAAGATATTTATAATTTGTATTCTATATTTATTTTATTATTGGAAAGACCGTTTTACAATTGCTTTACAGGACTTTTGAATAAATATTTTTCACTAAGTATTTTATTTTATTGTTTAATCACTGTCACATCATTGATTAGCATTATAATATCTGTAATTGTATCCATCTTCAGGGAATCATATGTAGTTGAGATAAGACATTAATAATTTATGACTGAAATATGTTCACCACATATTACAATTTACAGCTGTGGAGCAAGTCACGAGGATGAAAATTTGTTAAATAAAGTGAGGGCAAATTGGTAATATAAAGGCCATGTGATAGTTGTCTAGATGTCAGAAAGACAGTGTGGCTGATCGCATCCGTTCCTTTTTTAGATTTTTGCCCTTTTGGTGTAAGCAGCAGTAAGGATCGCTTAAGCTTTAGGTCCATAAAAAATTTATTAGTTTCTATGAAACAAAAAAAATCACATTGATAAAAAAACCCACATATTTTCACAAAAAAAACTAATATATCTCTCTCATTTGAAGTTAAAAAAAAAATCTTAAAATTCACCTTACGTCTCACTAACTCTTGGACGGATCCTGATAGTTTTCCAAAGACATGATTTTAATTTTACTTTTATCACTATTTCGGTATGAGAGAAGTTTCGGTGCCTTACTAGTCACCAGCACGCCAACAATTAATAGAGAAATGTCACTTCTACCCACCTGCTCCATTATTAGGGTATCTTTAGGTTGTATTTTTATTTATTATTTTTATTTTCTAAAAATTGTTTATATTTTTAAAAGATTAAAATTTTAAAAATATATTTGATTTAATTTTTTATTTTTTATTTTTTCTTTCGAGAGATAAAAATATTGAAAATATGTTTTCAAAAGGAAATATTTTTTAGATTTACTTAAAATTGTATTTTTTGTCATCGTATTTTCATTTTACTAAAATGAGATTCTTGGTTTCAACTGAAAATAAGATTTTTTTGTTTTTAATTTTTGGTTCGTTTAGAAAAATATTTTTACTAAAATATTTTCAAAAATCTAACCAAATACATTTTCATCACCATTTTTATTTATAGTAAAAATAAAAACAAAAAACAACCAAATCAAATATCCCTTAATTTTTCCAATCCTATTCACATTTTAGATGCGAAAGAGAGTAAAATGAACTAAATATTTGGCTCATAAAAATCAAGGCTGCAACAGAAGAAAGTAAATTAAAGGAGACAAACAGAAAGTAAAAAAAAAATGTGATAGATGAATTTTGATAAATAGATAGGTGAGTCAAATTGTGTGCCAACACGTTCTAATAGTTCTTTATTTTAGGATAAACATGGCATAATTGTCAATGTAATGATTAGTCATATGATTTGTACCCCTAAAACCATATCGATTTCTCCAGCTTAAGGTTTAGTTATCTTTATTGTGGACGGTACGATGATCATGTTTTACTTATTATTGACGGTTTGTTATAATGATACTACTCTAATAGGACTAGATGGATGCTGCATGGGGTTCATATGACAAGTGTTGACAATAAAAAATTAGGAAAAAGATTAGCTTTGCATGTATGCAAAGTTCAATTTTTTCTTATATTTATTGCCCGCCTTGTTTGACTTAGTCAAATTAATGGATATAAAGATAGCATCGTGCTCAAATTGTTGAGGCTATTGACTAGAGTTGCAATGGGCTTATGCATATGTTTGCTAATGAAAGCTTTTGACCACAAGAGTTTTGCTAAAGCTTGTGCTTGTTAAAATATGAGTAGGTCACAATCTAGAATTTACCTAAATTGACATAGTATTATTTTACAGTTCTTCTTTTGAAAAGATTATAGATCTTAATACCAGAAATATAAGATGCATGTAGCCTGAGAATAAAACTAATTAATTTATTTGCCTTCTATATGTTGCAGTGAAATTGCTACAAGCAATATCAGACAAGGTAGAGAACCTGAATTGGAAAGTTACACAACGTTCTTGCAACGGGGATAGAGGATTTGATAACAGGAACATTTCAAGGGATAATAAGTCTCAAATCATAAGGAATGTCACGTGTGATTGCTCTTTCAACAATAACACTACTTGCCATGTGACAGCAATGTAAGCTTTTTTTCAAACCCTCCCTTACTAGTGTCTTCTACAGTTGGATTTTGTGCAACTTAGACAATTTGTTATTAACACCAATAGGCAATAGTGTGAGTTTGTGAAAAAAAAAATTATAATGAAACTAATATGTTTTTTTAAGGCATAATGAAACTAACACGTGAAAGATGTTACCTTTGGTTACTTTTTTTTTTAGATAATAATACTAGTGTGAAGTATCTATCAATTTTTTAAATGATTAATTTTTATTGAAAAACATTAATCACTTATAGTAGAGTCTTTTCTCCTAATCATATTTTTTATTTTTCCATCCACTTGGACCATTGGTCACCTTTGGTTACTTTACATTCATTCGTATTTATTAAATTAATAAACAATATTCATTTGAGAATTCTAATTTAACACATTGGCTGACAGTGCGCTCAAGGGTCTCAATATATCTGGACCTATACCCGATGAATTTGGAAATTTAACTCGACTAGAAATACTGTAAGTGGTTATAAATTCTTTTTGTCTCTTACTTTTTTAGTTGTATGTTCACAAATGCTGCACTGTTATAGAAAATATGGATTAACCATGTCCGTAACTGTTGTAGTCACAAATGAGGGAGTTACTATGCTATCCTTTTGGGTATGCTAATCAGGTGGGATCAATGTTAAGCATTTACGGATACCCAATTTCTTAATAAATAAATGCCAAAAAAATGGTAATTATAACTAACCATTAATGAAGTAATGAAAAAGTCGACCAAATAAGAAAATAAAACTATGAACACTAATCAACTAACCAATGAGGTCTAGTTGAATTGGTTGAATAGGACACATGAGTTATTATAAACTTTCTAGTACTGTCTTTGATTTCAACCGATAAAAGAAACTATGGATTGTAGAGTAATGCCCCACCATGCATGCTGTTATACAAATATGAAAGGTGAATTGCAATATTTGTAGTGTTATTTTGTCATTAGTAGTATACATTCTAGTTCTTTTATATGAAAGTCAAAACATTATTAACTTCATGAAATGCAAAGGAATCTACTTTGAAATAACTAACTGAAACTTTTATACTGAGCAGTGATCTCACTTGGAATAATTTCAATGGCTCAATTCCAAAAAGCCTTGGACGCCTCTCATCAGTTGTCACTCTGTAAGTCATCATTACCTATGCATCTGTGTGTTTTCATCTTGCTTGCTCTATTTGTGAGGCATGTTCTTCATTTGTTAACTAAGAACCTTTGCGACTGTCTTTTTTTTTTCCTTCTTGCAATTGAGTTTAGTTTTCATAAATTGTAAGTGCAAAATTTTTTACATTGTTAACCCATTAGAAATCACCCTAGATAAGGCTTTGGTTTTTAAGAGTCAAATGGCGTGGTGTGATCTACGTAGCCGACAACCAACTAGAAATCGCCCAGGATATAGCAACCTATTATTGAATGATAGTGTAAAATCTGTTATACTATCATTACATTTTAATTAAAAAAAAAAATCCTAAATGGGATTGCATTTTAATTAAAAAAAATCCTAAATGGGGTTTGCATGATTCCTCACAGTACAATTGCTACATGCTTCAGGTCACTTTTGGGAAATCGACTTACTGGTTCAATTCCCTCAGAAATTGGTGACATGGCTAGTCTGCAAGAACTGTAAGCGTTTGAGAAAACTATGATGCCAATTGATTAAAACTGGAGGTGGAATAATTATATTTGTAATCCATGTTTACAGGAATTTGGAAGATAATCAACTTGAGGGACCTCTTCCCCCGAGCCTTGGAAAAATGAGCAACTTGCTGAGATTGTGAGACTATTTGTTTCATTTTTTTAATTTCATTTGATTTACATAATCAATTTAAATCATTAAATTGTCTCCATATTATCTACAATTTCATACTGTTTTCTCCACACATCCCTAACTCCTTTTTTTTCACTTTAACTAAATGAATCTACAGACTTCTTTGTGCAAATAATTTCACAGGGATAATACCAGAAACATATGGAAATCTAAAGAATCTCACTCAGTTGTAAGTGATTTAATGTGATGCAATTTTTTTCCGTTTGTCTTTATTTTATGTTTGTTAAATTGTGAAATAACAACATTTTCTGCATGCAGTAGGATAGATGGAAACAGTTTATCTGGGAAAATACCCAGTTTTATTGGGAACTGGACCAAACTTGATAGATTGTGAGTCTAAATTTTGGTTCATCCATGACCTTTTCTCAGTTGAAGAATAAAATAAAGTTATATCATGATTAACTTGCATTGTATTATCTAAGAAAACTTTTTGTAGGGATTTGCAGGGCACATCCTTGGACGGCCCAATTCCTTCTGTCATATCTTACTTGACAAATTTGACAGAATTGTGAGCACTTTGTCCTTTTAAGAGTATTCCAAAATTATTACATTTTGTGTGCATTTTACAATCGTAATGGAATGCAATCTCTTATAGTGGAACATCTTCTTTTCATTGATGAAACATTTATATATCAGGAGGATATCTGATTTGAAGGGACCAACTATGACATTTCCTAATCTGAAGAATTTGAAACTTTTGCTAAAACTGTGAGTTGAAACCTTAACTGCTCTTACGCGAAGAACTATATAATTCATTTAGGCTTCTATCATATTTCTGTTACTCAGGGAATTGAGGAATTGCTTAATAACTGGTCCCATTCCAAACTACATTGGAGAAATAGAAAGTTTGAAAATCATGTAAGTTGCATCAAGAGTATATAACTAGCTATATATTCTTTAGTTTTTTTATCTACCTGTTTACCAATCTCATTATTATCTATTTAATTTTAGTATACAAAAACACATTCTAATTTTAGTTGAATCATGACACAATTAAGGATTTAGAAGTCACTCTGTAATAATTTGATCATTTTATCATCTCCATTTCTACAGTATGTGTTTATTTTAATTTTGCACCTATATTGTTAGGTAGCACCTTTTCTCCATCTATTCTTCATTAGATAAAGTTTATGAGTATTGAATTTCTACATTATAAAGATCAGGATTTAGGAAATAATTTGAATCCAATTAATTTTGTGATTAACACTTCTTTGCCCCTCTGGTAATCAACTATTGTTAGATATTTTTCAAGACTTATTTTTGGACACTCTTCATCTGTTTGTGTAATCATTGGGGGCATTTCCTTTAAGGTGATTGTGATTTGTTGGTTAGTTATACCAGTATAATGACAATATAACTACCAAGAATGTGGATATAAATTTTAGTATGCATCATCTGTGCAAATTATTATCTGCAATATTGTGTTTCAAAATGCCAGCAAAAAGAGAAAAAAAATAAAAATTATTGGAAACTTGATATTACCTCCATTATATTTTGTTGTTAGAATTTGGAAGTGGCATGTGCCATTACTACATCATAGTAATTTCCTATTTTCTCTTTCAGAGATCTGAGCTCCAACATGTTAACAGGTTCAATCCCAGATTCATTTCAGGATTTGGGAAATCTAAATTACTTGTAAGTGTGTATTTTCATTTGCCAGCAAGAAGATTAGCCGAAAGGATGTGAATGTTTATATTAATTTGATCTCAAGAATGTTGGTTGCTTTTTCTCAACTTATTTTTTTCTGATATAATGAGACATATATTCATGATGGATGCAGGTTTCTGACAAACAATTCTCTAAGTGGACCAATTCCTGATTGGATACTGAGCATAAAAAAGCATATGTAAGCATATCTCTTTAGTTAGCACTCATTGAATTATGAAATTTATTCTCACTTTATGTTCTCTTTCAGTGATTTATCTTTGAACAATTTCACAAAGACTTCTGCAAATATTTGCCAAATGCTGGATGTGTAAGCTTCTTTTTGTCTACAAATTATTTAAGCATTTCACCTATGCCAATAATAAGCATGGTATTATCATTGAACAGGAACTTAGCTTCAAGCCTCTCTCGCACAGCAAACACTTCGTATGTTCCTTCTTGTGGACTAGTTTTAGTTCTATAATATCAGCTATGAATCATCAGTTGAAACTAATATTATATCTTTATATCTTGTAGAATATCTTGTTTGAAGATTGGCCAACCTTGTTCAGGAAAACCCCAGTGTGAGTGTCTAGACTTAGATAACCAACATTGTTTTTTGAAATTTTGAAATTTGAAGTAACATGTATGAGAACAAGTTTTGTTTTTTGTTTTTCTTTATTTCCCTGCTTTTTCATTAAGCATATTCATTTTTCTTGATAAATTATTCGCTTTCACTGTGTCTCTCTCCAGTTCATTCACTGTTCATAAACTGTGGAGGACCTGAAACAAAGTTTGAGGGCAATGAATATGAAGCTGACCTCAGTCCATTTGGCATTTCAAACTATGTTCCTGGTAATAGTGGCAAATGGGCTTATAGCAGCACTGGAGTATATCTAGGAAATGATAAAGCTGATTATATAGCAACAAATCAGTTTTCTTTGGATATTAATGGCCCTGATTACTACCACACAGCCCGCATAGCTCCTCTGTATCTTAATTACTATGGCCTTTGTATGCTGAACGGCAATTATAAAGTGAAACTTCATTTTGCTGAGATAGCATTCTCTGATGACCACTCATATAGCAACCTTGGAAAGCGTGTATTTGATGTATCAATTCAAGTGAGTAAATGAAGCAAACAATGTTACATTTTTTTTGTTTCTCTTAAAATTTTACTCATATTTTGTATCTGGTTCTCCAATAACACGAGTTCTAAAGTTCGATATTTTCATTACTGTACATTGACAGGGTTTTAAATATTTGAAAGATTTTAACATTGCGAAAGAAGCTGGGGGAGTTGGTAAGGGAATCACTAGGGAGTTTAATGTTAATGTTACAGAAAGCACCTTGGAAATCCACTTATCCTGGGCAGGGAAAGGAACTAATGCCATTCCTATAAGAGGTGTATATGGACCTCTCATATCTGCTATCACTGTGACCCCAAGTAAGTAGTTTTCATAATATTGGTGTCCTCTCTTTCAAATACCTTGTCCTTTCATGTTCTGTAAGCATTTCCACTTTGCTGTAGACTTTAAAGTTTATGCACATGGGTTCTCTACTGGAACAATTGTTGGAATTGTAGCTGGGGCATGTGTGATTGTCATATTGATGCTCTTTGCTCTTTGGAAGATGGGTTTCCTTTGTCAGAAAGATCAAACAGACCAAGGTAAGATTGAAGTCCAAATTAAGCAGGCAGTTACAACCCTTATGATTTGGTTTTTGATATTACAAAGTTCAGATTGGTTTGCAGTCAAGCATGATGCATATACATCTATTAGAATCTTGGAATATACTAATAGACATGAATTTTTTTTATAAATATTAATAGTAGATTATATAACAACTTGAAATTTATTGCCGAGATCTAAATTGTGGTAATTTTAAGGTAACAGAAAATGCACACTTGGTTTCTCAAAAACAATTCTCTGATTTCTCTCTTTCTGTATCTCTATCACCTCTCTTTCTTTTCAATTATACATTTTATTTCTGAGTAGCTACATCTACCTTGTTGCAGAACTTCTAGGTCTGAAAACAGGTTATTTCAGTTTAAGACAAATTAAAGCTGCTACTAATAACTTTGACCCAGCAAATAAGATAGGTGAAGGAGGCTTTGGACCAGTATTCAAGGTAAATTTGATAGATTATAATCATCTTATGCAGTATGAAGTTTTGAAACATTGGGGTTAAGTCTTTTTATCCCCAATATTTTTTAAAATGAAAACATGGTACTAAAGATACTGCTATTCACAGGGTGTACTATCAGATGGTGCTGTGATTGCTGTTAAGCAGCTCTCCTCCAAATCAAAGCAAGGGAATCGTGAATTCATCAATGAAATAGGCATGATATCTGCTTTGCAGCATCCAAACCTTGTGAAACTTTATGGCTGTTGCATTGAAGGAAACCAGCTGCTGCTAGTATATCAGTACATGGAGAACAATAGTCTTGCTCGTGCACTTTTTGGTAAATGCTTCATGAACATCTTTGGCTGTGTATGCCGCTACCAAGTTAAAATCTAACTGAAAAGGTTTTCCTTTTCTAGGTAAAGAACATGAGAGGATGCAATTGGACTGGCCCAGAAGAATGCAAATTTGTCTGGGTATTGCAAAGGGCTTAGCTTATCTTCATGAGGAATCAAGGTTGAAAATAGTGCACAGGGATATTAAGGCAACCAATGTCTTACTTGATAAACATCTGCATGCCAAGATCTCTGACTTTGGTTTAGCCAAACTTGATGAAGAAGAGAATACTCATATCAGCACAAAAGTTGCTGGGACAATGTTAGTACTATGCCACAGCATTTCCTGTTTGAATCCTAGACTTTGTTCATCATTAATAGGCTTGCAGTGTTATCCACAATATATCTATAGCTTGCATTTATAATCATTTAAATAAAAAAAAAAATACACATTTCATTGATTTGTGAAATCACTGACACAAGGGTATTAAATGTTTTCTTATCAGTGGTTACATGGCTCCTGAGTATGCTATGAGGGGTTACTTGACTGACAAAGCAGATGTCTATAGCTTTGGAATTGTAGCTTTAGAGATTGTTAGTGGAAAGAGCAACACAAATTATAGGCCAAAGGAGGAGTTTGTATATCTTTTAGATTGGGTAAGTTACACTTTTGTGTTTTCGATAGATTGAAGTGGGAGCATCTGGGGTGCATAATACACAAATTATCCTGTCATCGTCACAAAATATACCTAGTTCAATATTTTCAAAGTATCTTGCCTTTTTCATCTATATCCAAGTCTTCATGCCATTCATCTCCTACTATAATAAGGATTGAGGATAATTTGATACTTTAAATATAAGTAGGGCTATACTTATCTTTTTTCTTATTTTGTGCTTTCCTTTCTTGTTTCCCCGTTATTGTTTGCTTGAATTTCTAATACTATTTGTTGCATGTCATTGAAGGCCTATGTTCTCCAAGAGCAAGGAAACCTTCTGGAGCTGGTGGATCCAAGTCTTGGTTCAAAGTACTCCTCAGAAGAGGCCATGAGAATGCTGCAGTTAGCACTCTTGTGCACCAATCCTTCTCCCACTCTTAGACCATGTATGTCATCAGTAGTGAGCATGCTTGATGGAAAAACTCCAATTCAAGCACCAATTATTAAACGCGGTGACAGTGCAGAAGATGTAAGATTTAAAGCCTTTGAGATGCTATCACAAGACAGTCAAACTCAAGTCTCTTCTGCATTCTCAGAAGATAGTATAGAGCAAAGAAGCAAATCAATGGGGGGGCCATGGCTTGACTCCTCCATATCACTTCCAAGTAGAATTGATTAGGCTTCAACCGATCAACTTCTTAGATTTTCCAATTATGTGTGATTTGCAAGTAGGGGAAGTTAACTCATTAAATTTTAATTCATAGTTGCTTGCTATATGTATGTATGGTGGTTTAAAGGCTATTAATGGGGGTTTCAATTTCATTTGGAATTTTATTAAATGGGGATATTTTTGAATTAATTTTCAAATGTGGTAAGTCATAAATTATTTTACTATTTTTAGGTATGAAATAATAAAAAAATTCATGACTTTGATTTTTTTTCAATAGTGAAGTTGTAAAAAATTTAACGATTTTTATTTTTTTTTGTGATTATTTATATAAAATCATAATTTTTTTTTACTTTAAAGTCGTTTAATAATTTTATAATTATTATTTGAATGACTTTAAATTTTTGAGTTATAAAAAATATTAATTACAATTATTTTAAATTTTTAAAAGAATTAAATAATAAAATATAAAATTATAATTAAAACGATTCTAAAGTCATTCAAAATTAATTTTAAAAAATAATCACAACTTTAAAGGTGTGGAAATTTTATGACTTTATATAAATAATTAAAAAATTAAATTCATTGGACTTTTTACAACTTCATTATAAAAAAAATAAGAATCAAAGTCTCAATTCTTTTAACAATTTCATATTCAGTGAAGTAATGTACGATTTACCCTATCCCATTTAATAAATTTCAAATAGAATTTCCCTTTTGGTCGAAACCCCCAATTAATGTGTTAATCTTAAGAATATTACATTCAACTTAAGTTTCAAAGTGCCAACAACATTGATTTCTGAGGCATAACTCAGTGATGTCAGATAGGAAGGTTTAATTTGCATCATACAAAACCATCAGATGTTTTTGGGTGAATATTATTGTTTATTAGACTTCGATGAATTGTAAGGCTTGGAGATAGGATCACAGCCTTAAAATTTAACATCGAAATTCAACAAATAATAAATGAAGAAAAAGTTTATGCCAAACTGAAAACAGTTATTGCCTTAAAGTATGAATTCCTAGAGATTTTTCTACGGATGTAAACTTATTTTCATGGTTTGTTAAGAACATGCTACAGCCTTGCCAGAAACTGTCAAAACTTTAGCCAATAGTCTCTATGATCCCAACGATAGATGATAGTTAAATAAACCCACAGGTTAATCTTCAAGCTTTATTCAGGTGACAATTGACTGGTTCTTTTTTAATGTCTGATTTAAAAGCTATGAGCACGGCAAGACCGACGAAGATCAAGGGATCTTATACCAAAATTCATATCTAATTTTCCCATCATTTGAAGGAAAAATTGATTGAGAAGCTGCACTTCTCTTACAAAGGAAAGATCCTCCACAATTAAATAACTATTAGAATGTGAATATTAATACTAATCTAAGAAAAATAACAACTAGAAGTACTCCCACAACTCAAGAAAAAATAACGAGAAGTAGTCTCACAACTCAATTTGAATCTAACTTTTAGAAGTTATATACCCGTAAAATAATTAGACATTAATTCAATAAGCAGTAAACCACGATCCAATATGACAAAACTAATACACTGCCAAAATAGGGTTTTCTATTCACATAAAGACAAAGCTTTGTTGTTGGTAACATCAACTCTTAGAACAAGACCAGAGTTCCCCACATTTCCATTCCACTTTGATCTGCCAATCTGTAACACTATTAAAAGTAAGACAAACCATTTTATGATACATAAGCACTATCCTTGAACTTTGGATTATAGTTATAAACTGGTGCTGATAAAAGTTTACAATGGTAATAAAGCATCAATATAGATAAATATTGCAATGTCCTGACACCCTTTTGGGTGTGATATTACTAATCTGCACTTAAATGCAAACTTTTACCTAACCACAGGGTAATTAAGCAACATCTTATGATTAGTGAACTGACATTTCCCTCTTTTTGATATAACAGTCATTTTGTGCTTAAGCAAAAATAATGTTAAGCCAATAGTGAATTATAACACGCAGACTCCTTTTGATATAAACATGTTTGTACAGCATTAGGAAACATCCAAAATAAGTCCCGCATAATTCAAGAACAAGTTATGCTCATTCAGAAACAACTTACAGATACTGAAGTTTATCCAAATGATGTAACCTAGTCAAATTATTATTTAAAGATAATAATTAATTATATTATTATATTTAATTACAGATACTGATTTATTAAATGCTTTTTTATATGATATTTGTAATTAATTTTATTTCTAATTTTATATCTTGTATTTGAATAATAGAACTGAGTTTAAATTTGTAATTTTCAGTTATATTCATTGAAATTGAAATTTCAAAATGGAAACTCAAATGGTCAAAAACCACGAAGTCTACTATGTTGCATTTAAAGTTAAACCACTTAAGTTGTATGGCAGAAGCCTACTTTGTTAGAATAGAATCCTGACTATCTCTTCAAACCAAATTGACAATTGACAAAGGAATGCAACGAAATATGAATAATACTTCACTAATAATCATGAAGAAAGAAATCAAAGTTTGATTTAAGGCGTTTTATTTAAGGCGTTTGGTATGATAGACGAAGATCAAGGAACCTTACCACCAAAATTCATGTCTAAATTTCTCATTTCATGGAAAAATTGCTTGAGAAGTTGAAGTTCTCTTACAAAGGGAAGATCCTCCCCAATTAATAACACTATTAGAATATGAATATTAATACTAATCTACGAAATATAAAAACTAGACGTAAATAACAAGTACTCTCACAACACAATTTGAATCTAACTTTTACAAATTACGCCTTCAAAATAATTAGAAATTCAATAAGTACACCAGGCTCCAAAATGATTTGGGATGTACCATAGAAAATGACAAGACTAAAACTAATACACTACCAGAATAGGATTTTCTATTCACATAAAAAGACTAAGCTTTGTTGTTAGGAGTTTTTTTTTTAATTTCCTGCAAGTACTGTCAAGGAACCAAACCTATGTACACTTCATGCAAAATATAAAACTGATGATACCAAACACCAGAATGCTATCAAAACTCAATGCCACTATTTATCTGAACGGAGAAGGAAGGGCGCCCAACGGTGGAGAGAGGAACATCAACTCTTAGAACTAGACCCGAGTTCCCCACATTTCCATTCCACTTTGATCTTCCAATCTGTAAAAAAGACAAACCATTTAGATTATGATACATAAGCACTCTCCTTCCACAATGATCTTTGGAAATAATAGTCAACTATTAGTGCTGATAAAAGTCTACAATGGTAATAAAGCATGAAATAATAGTCAACAATTAGTGCTGATAAAAGTCTACAATGGTAATAAAGCATGAAATAATCAATATAGATAAATATTAGTGATCCTATTCAGAGATTTCCAGCTGGTGTAGTAACTAAAAAATAAGAACTTAAAAAGGTTAAAGTATGCCAATTTTATATACCTACTAGTCTACTACTACATATTAGACATTTAGACTCACGTTGGATGCCTTTTTACTTCCTTTTTTTCTTCGTTATCAGCTGAATAGTATGTTAAAAAGTATAGAAATTACTTCCTACTTTTGTTACTCATAAAAAGATAGCAAATAGTCACAATACAATTCTAATTATATATCTATGCCCTCAGGGCTATTTTGAATTTAAAGTCAGCTATTTTCTAAAAAAAACCACCAACATAAACTAAATAATATTTCATATCTCATTTCCAATATTTTCACCCAAATAAAAACCCAAGAAAAATTACAACTGGATTATAACAAATTCCATTGTTATTGTTAGTATGTACTTGAACAAAACAGTTAGAAAATAGCTGACTTTAAATTCAAAATAGCCCTGGGGGCATAGATATATAATTAGAATTGTATTGTGACTATTTGCTATCTTTTTATGAGTAACAAAAGTAGGAAGTAATTTCTATACTTTTTAACATACTATTCAGCTGATAACAAAGAAAAAAAAGGAAGTAAAAAGGCATCCAACTTTTTGGTAAATCATGCCATGTCCTGCCCTGGACCCTTTGGGTGTGATACTAATGTGCGATTCAATGTCACCTTGGCCCTAACCACAAGGTAATTCCACTGGGTTTCAAATCCTACAGGGCTCAGTTAGCCAACTAAGCAACACCTTGTGATTAGTGAACTGACATTTCCCCGATCAACTGATAACAGTCATTTTATGATTAATGAACAACATTAAGAATTATAACACGCAGACTCCTTATGCTATCATAAACATGTTTTTCGACATTAGAAAACATCCAAAATAACACTTGCATAATTCAAGAACAAGTTATGCTTATTCAGAAACAACTTACAGATACTGAAGCAAAGGCAGAAGGATATGTCATGAAAGCACATCCACAAATTAGATTAAGTTTCTCTTTAACTGAATGAATGAGTTCTGCCCGCAACCCTGGATTGCTTCCACCAACAGTAGGACACACACTAACCACATATAGAATATCAAAACAGATCAGGGTGTGTGAATGAAATTGAAAATATAAGTTAATGAGAGAATTGGAGGCAATAATGAAGTACACCAAAAGATTAGTTACATTTGTATTATAGATGCATTAGATATATTAGACATAATTAGACTGGCATAATTTGCAGGGCCAATAGCTTTTTTTCTGAAAAGCTCAAGCCCTCTCAGTAAGATTTTGATCAAAAGCTATTTGAACAAAAATAAACTAATCCAAAACACTATTATGTTTCCAGAATAAAACAACAATAGTCTAATCCCATCAAGTAAAATCAGTTAGATCGGTCACACAACATCATTGGACCCGATTAAAAACCAAATACTCAAGGAATAATTCACTATAAAATCCCTTTTAATTATTTCTGTCCATGTCCTTCTTGGTCTCCCTCTACCCCTTTACACAGGGATGAAAACCATTTGATCGATTATGTTATTACAATATTTGAAACAAATAGTTTTCCAAGCAGAGGCAAAACAAATACAACAAAAACACAGTTCAGAAAACTAGAAGTTACATTACACATCCAAATTTCTCAATTGTGAACTACATCTTAAATTAAAGAATAGAGCATGGCAGGTCACATAGTCCAATGCTTCTTAATCAGGATTAAAATCAAGAAAACACAGCTACAAAAGCTTCTTTTTTTCTCATGAATGAAACCATCAAATTACACTACATTTATTTAAAGAGTGAACTATGCTTTCAAACTTTAGTGTACTACTCGAACACAATGTTTGAATTTTTAAGCATAAAAATTTGTCCATACTCTAGAGTAAACAATTTTATCTAGACTGGAGAAGTTCATTCTAAATTCAAAGCAGGTAGACAAGCAAGCAATCATCACATATAGACAACATCAACTAAGTGAAGCAGCACAAATATTTTCTCCAGGATAACCTTGCGAAAGTGTCTTCGCAACCCCAATAATAATCACAGCACCACCATTCATTTCCCCTGCCACTAAGTAACATCTTACCTGAATTGAACAGATGGCCTCACCATTAGACCAGATCGCTTCCAGGCCAAGGCTTGAGCAAGACCCAAAGAAAATGATTTGTCAGGCCATTGTACCATTGGTGTGATTCTTGTTCCCCACTTATTCTAAAAAAGTAGAAGAGTAACCAATATTAGTTCCAGTGCACAAGGAAAACAGTTCAAACTAACATATTGTGAACTTCAAACATCATTTCATCAAAGCCTTCAATAACTTGGATTCTAACCTTGCACGAAAAGCTGAATCTCATTTCCCCAGGATATTGACCCTGAGCTTGAAGAAGACCTCCATAAACAGGAAGGAAAGCACTGGTACTTAGACCCTCTCCAGATACGTAGGTTAGTTGCCCATTAGGGAATTGAAGATCCACAAATGACTGCATGCAGAAAGAGGGGAAAAAATGATGATAGGAAATTTATTTCAGGGTAGAAATCATCATGGCACTGTATAAAAACTTAAAATTAGAACAAATATTTTTAGAGGCATCATGACAACATAGTGCGTGTTTGGAAAAAATTAGAAACCGTGGATCATATTGTCTCTCTCCACATCCAGTACACAAAATACGCAGAAGCTAAGAAGAGTAGTTTCTGCTTTTCACGTCCATTATGTGCATCTATTGTGCAGGACGCTGATCCAAACATATAGATAATCTATCAACTTACACAAGCTAGGGGATTCAGGCAAAGCATGGACATTAACAGCCACCTTCTGTGTTTTGACCACACTGCTGGACAAAGAGAATGCATTCCATTCTGACAAAAAAAAATTATCACGTAAGCTAATAAAAAGCTAAATTTGGGTAGGGAGCACTACACAAAACATCCACATGCAATATAACTCTGAAGATGGAAACTAAATACGCAATTCTAAACAATAATTAAATAATTTTACCAAGTATGAAAGAGTAATTTCAACAAGAAAACAAAGGCATACAAACTATACTGTAAATTGCTGCTGCCTAAAAAATACATAAATTATTATAATGTTCAAGATGAATACTTATACTAGCATGGGCATCATTTCAGCATACTTTACCATAGCTTCGAAAGGAAAGCTGATTAACAACTCAATGAGCAAATAGTGTTCAATGATCAAATGCATATGAACATGCTTACACAGTTGCTTTCAAGGATAAAACACAATGTCAATGGACATGCTTTATTCACCTTCCCTATATATTACCAATTTTGTGGCAAAGTCCAATTAGCCAGCTGAACCTCATCTTTACCTTTCTATCATAGCCATACCACAGCAAGTGCTGCTTTGACAAATGAACAGGCAAGAGGAGAGTTGAATCACGGATAAAGAGAAGAGGTCCAAGCTGAACCAGGAAAAGAGATGAATTTTCATTTCTAGACGCAGAACCACCATGTGATGCCTCTACTCTCCACAAATCTCCCCTTGCAACTAAAGAACCTTCCACTTCTTGAGTTCTACTATCATAAGTTGATGTAAAATTTATGATTCCCTGTACATGAAAAAATATAACCAGTAAATGAAATAGATAGAGGAACGAATCAACAGAGTGAGGAAAGAGAATTTAGCCACACAAAATACAGATTCCAGAGCTTGCACATCTTTTACATATGTTTCAAAATAAATGTTGAAAACAAGAAATCTTTCTAACCAATCAAAATTTTAAAAGCTAGTTGGCATATCAAATCATGAAGGAATTCAATAATAGTGTCTGTTCCACAATGTAGATCATTTTTCAAGAGATTCTAATTCTAATTGAACATCACAATCAATAGTACTGTTGATATGCTCTATTGCTAATTTGATCAATGTCATAAACAAATATTAATTTACTCTGAACTAGTAAGAGCAAGTACTCACTATTAAAAAATTTACAAGTTTTATGCTGCATATATTTGGGGGAATTGTGGGCATTGGAAAGAAAATAAATTTCCAGGTACATATTTTACAAATGATAAAGTAAGAAAGCATTTGTTCAACGCTTCCTCTTTTCTTTCTGTAAAATACGACTTGTGCAACTATACTAAGGCCCCAAGATGCCAATGGACATCACCCATCATGAATGAATCCCAACAAGAAAACTGAAGCAATGAACAGAAAACAACTCCAATGCAAAAAGCTAACAATCCTCTGTGGTTTCCTCTTATATTAACATAAATAAAAACATAACAAAGACAAGGACAGGCCCTCCTCAAAATAATATTCAACACCGCAATTCCACCATCAAAGGCACAATCTAATCAGGATGGCTAGTTGATCTAAAACAGAATAAACTTTTAGAGATAAAAACTGTTTCTTCTGCACCTGAACACCAATATTGCACAGTAAACCATTGCAGACAATTACTTCAATAGCTCTTTTACAATAATAAATCCTCTCTTCCCATTACACAACAACTGTTTATCTCTCTCCATCAATAAGCAAGCAATTGAACAGCAACAGTTATCACTTCCAAATCTAACAGTCAATAAGCAAATTAACAATAACAAGCCTATAATACAAAACCACAGCATATACAAAGCAAAACCAACCAACACCAACACCAAGAATGTTTACCTGTCGCCTGCCCAGAAGACCAATAGACCCAAGGTTAAACCCTCCACCACCCTCTTCCTCCGCGCTTCCACCACCACTGCCACTAACACTCTCAGCAAACCCACGATTCTTCAACCTCTCACTAAGCAATCCCAAATCCTCCTGCACAGCAACCACAACCCCTCCTCTCTGCCACCCCTTATCCCCACCCTCCACCCTCACTGAACTCTCCTCGTGCTTGAATGGCATCGGCACCGGCAACGACCGGAAAAACTGCTGAACCAGCCCGTTCAAGCTGGCACCGAAATCCGCCCCGGCCTGACCGATCCGATTCCCGATGTCAAAAATCGCTGACACGCCATTAATCCCGTACTCCTGGGTCGCCAAAGCGAAATCCCTCTTCCCAAAGTTCTGCGAAGGGAACTCCAGATCGAAGAGCTTCGATGTCGGAGGGTTCGGCCACGCGAATTGCGGAGGGCTCATATGCGTGTGAATCAAACCGCTAAAACCCTGGGCAAGACGGTCAGCTAGGTCCTGCCCGTGACGCTGCACCTCTTCCCATGCCTCAAACGACCTTTCCACAGACATTTTCTTCTTCTTCTTCAACAACAAAACTCACTACCTATCCATAAGACCTAGGGCTTCACCTATACTCGCAAATCTAATTAGAAGAAAACGAATCAAAGCGTCAACAACTGAATCTGAATCTAAGACTTTCTTATCTGAAATAAAACGAGACAAGAACCGATTCTTTTTCAACACAACTCACAAACTATTCCCAAGGTCTAGGGGTTTGGGTTTGGGTTTTACTTGCAAACCTAATTAAAAAAAAAAAAAAAAGAAATCAAAGCTGGCAATAACTGAATCTGAATAGTTAATTAATCTTACTACAACAAATCAAAACTACAAAAACTGATTCTTATTAAAATTGAGGTAAAGAATTAAAAAAATCAACGAATCAAAGCGATAATAAGGGAATATTGAAAAGAGGGTGATGAATTGGAATATTATGGAGGCTGCTGCAAAGGTGATGTGGTGTGCTGAGAACTGAAGTACTTGAAGGAAATGAGAAATGGAAAAGGAGCACGCGGGTTTGGTTTAACGACACGTTGCGTAGGATTTGGTCTTTGTGTTGTGGATGAGGAGGACCAAGATTTTACTTGAATGGAAAAAAAAAAAGGATTCAAGTGATGAAAGTGATGAATGATAACGATGAATGAAAAATTATAAAACAAAAAATCAGCCAATGAGAACACGTGAATTCTCGACACATTACGTTTGGCCACACCACAAAACCAAAGTGAATCTCTTCATTTCAGAGATTTTGTTTTATTATGTAAATTTGTGTTATTTTAATTTGATTTTTATAAAAAAATTGCTTGTTTTTAGTTTTTCTTATAAATTTGTATTCTTTTTTTTAATTTTGATTCTTATAAGTATTGTGAAATGAAAAAAATAATATTAAAGGAACTAAAATTAAAAAAAAAAACACAAGTTTACTAGGATTAAAAAAAAGACCAAAATTAAAGAAACATAAATTTATAGAAATTAAACATGAAAAAAATTATAGAGATTAAAATAAAAAAATAAGTGCAAAATTATAAGAACTATATTTTCAATGGTTTGAGTGAGAATTGGGGAGGATATTTTAATTTGCTTATAATGCAATTAATTATACACTTTTAGTATATTTTAGGATAATACTAAACAGTTATTTTTCACAAAAGGGAAACGAGGAACAGAAGAATGTGGTGGACTGTTAAGATGACAGAGGTAAATGGCTGTGGGTTCACTAAATTCATTGGCGTAGCTACTGCATATGTACCAGAGCGGTGGGGAGCATATGAAGGGCTTCTTTTAGCATAATTGCATGGAACTGGAACTACATATGGATTCAGAGGAGTTATAAGATTGGTTTATGATTAAAAGAAAAAGGGAGAAAAAAAGATTATTAGTTTAAATTTTTCTAACTAAAAAGTTAATAACTAATATTTATCCAATATGAATTTAGAAGCGGATGTCCGAAACATAAGAGATATCAAGAGTACTAATGCAACTGGGAGGACTGGGTTATGGATTTATGAATTATGATCAACCTCCTATTCAGTTAAACCAGTTGTTAATTATGATGTTTTGAGAGTTCTTGCTTCTCGTTAATTTCCTTTTAATCTTTGTTTTCTTGGGCCTAGGTTCCTTTGTCAACCAAAATAAATAACTGGCACTTGTAATCTAAAAAAAAAAATTTGAATTTATAAATTTCATGTTAACTTAGTCCTTATGATTAAGGTGAGAATTAAAAATTAATATTGAGTTATTAATATTTATAGATTCCCAAAACCCATCATGTATATAATATATAGATCGAGAATGTTAACTAATCTAAATGAAAAGTAATTGATTTTCATAAAAAAGAGAGTAATATTTAACAAATCTAAATCTTAATAATAGAAAAGGTAGCATCTTTCTCTTATTATCTTTTACCTTATTTCCTTCCCCTAAATTTCCAGAAATAAATGGCACTTGGAGACAAAGAAATAGAGAAGAAAGAAATCTAATAAGAAGAGGAATGCTAGTTGAGATATTTGAAAGCAGAGAAAAAGGAATGTTGATGAAACGATATACAGTCATACAGAAAAAAACGAGATTTGTCGAACTCTCGAGATATTTTCAGTCATGTGGGTTGGCCTTTTTAACTTTCAGGAATGTTGATGAAACGATATACAGTCATAGTCATACAGTCATACATCATTATTTGGTTTTGTGAAGAAGTAATGTTTGAATAGTAAACAAATGAGGTAATACATGTTTCATCATGATTATCACTTTCATGAATTACCATGATTTATAGATATACAGAAATAGAAATTATAATATATAAAATGAATCTCAAAAATAATTTGAGGTATTTTAAATTATTTAATCAAGTTACTGTTTGATACTTTCACATATGTTTTTCATTAAATTGAAGTAAAATACCAATGTCAACACCCCAAACACAAATACCAACCTTTCAAGTTTAAGCAAAGGCAGGGGAAAGATATCAACAAAAACTCAATTAAATAGAGACAATCCTTCATTCAACTGCAAAACCACTAGTATAGTACATATGCTCTTGACCACATCCTAAAATGGCCGTTGAAACCCTCATTAACTAAATAGAGAATGAATAAAAGCTGATTCACTAAGTAGAGGGATACTCACAAATGTACCCAGAAGTGCACACCTTATGCACCTTATTATTACAAAAATATATGTCAACGCCACACCAGCCCAGTAATACATCCCCAAAGTTCCCTTGAAGTGTATAAGTGGCAGGAAATTGCTTGAAATCCACACTATCTGCAGAGCATGTTCCAGTAGCATTCCCATCATTAAATGGAATCTGAAGATAAGGGGCAAGTCCTTGTTTTTTACCACCCATACAATAGCCACATTGCAATATAGCATAGGGAACCAGTTTGGTAATCGGTTGACAGCTCCTGGGATATAAAAAACCAAATTCCGAAACAATGGAAATTTCTCAAGGATAGGTTCTAGATAAAACCCAGCTGCAGATATCTGCAATGCTAACAGATAGGGAACACAGGATAAAGTCCTCCACCACCATTCTGGCTTCTCAGCATTTGATGGGATTCGGAAACCAGATGAATGATATATAAATGCTTGTCGGATTGTAGTATTGGATTTTCGAGACATAGGAAGTTTGAGTGAGAGGTGAGCTTCTTTATCAGCAAATAGTGGAGATGAAGCAGCATTGAGTTGGATAGCTGATTTTCCTGATATAAAGAATTTGGGGGTTAAACGACTAGAAACAATTTTTAAGCACTTGAACTAAACAATACATGCAATTTGAAAAAGGTATTGCATTTTGATGACATGGTGAATAAGATGTCTTAGCATTGAAATAAACAAAATGTTGTGAGGAGATTATTGCCAAAATCAGCATACAAGTTTCAAATGTCACCTCTCATTTCCATATTCAAATGGCAAATATTTTTTACAGAGGTCTATTGTTTTATTAAAAATCAAATTAATTGAGCTATTTAAATATTAAAATTACATAGAAGATGCTTAAAAAAAGGGTTGGGGAGCAAGATGCTAACTGACCAAGAGAATTGCCTGCAAAAGCTGTGATGGCATGATTCTTTTTCCTGTTGATTATAGTATATCTTTCTGGAATCAAATCTTTATTCCTAGTTTAAAACCAAATACAAAGAAAATGTTAGTTCCAAATGCAAATGGAGTAAAATCAAGGGAGACCATGATATAACAACACCAACTCATCAGTTTTGAAGCATGCGACAAAAGTCTCTCTAACATGCCATAGTTACTACAAAAAGCTTAACAATGTTCCCTGATTTTCAAATTCGTCATTATTATAAGCTCCTTTATAAGCTATAACAGGGATTAAGCTAAAGAGTGCACTCTGAAATTCAAAATTTATTCTAAATCAGCACAACACCTACCAAATCAAATCCTCCACCCTTTAGAAGCATCTTTTTTTTCAAATTAAAAAGTACGAACAATGACATGTGAGATAATGCCTCCACTACCCAAATGACTAAGGGGGCCTCAACAATCACGGGCAGCGAGAAACCACCACCAGAACTCAACAATTAATAAGTCAAGGGGACCTCACAATACAAGTTATACAGAAGATGGAAAACATGACAAGGATAGGATCCCCTTGTGGGTGTAATATAAGTCAACAACAACAACAATAAATACACAACAGCATATCTATGAGATGAGAGGAAAAATAAAAGTAAGGGGTGGGATACAACAATACCTTGTGAAACGGAGAGAAGGGGAAGTGGGAGGAACGCGGAAAAAAGAGTGGCTTGCTGCAAATTGAGGTGTCATTTTCTCTCTTCTTTACCAGAAAGGCAACACGAGCACACTGCACACTCTTAACAGCATTTGTTAGGTTAGTTACAAGGGAGTTAGTTAGGTTAGTTAACTTTCGGTTAACTTTCAGTTATAACAGCTTTATGTTTCCCATATACACATGTATATAATCTTCCGCCATTGATGAATAAAGGCTGAGAGCTGCAGCTGATCATTTCACTCATTGTTTCAGTTTTCCTTTCATATGATACCTTATTTCGTTATTACACACGTAGTGAAGTGAATGAGTGAAATGCTTGTTGGCTTCTTATTATAATTATCGTCCTAATTGTTTTACATAAAACATTAATAAATAAATAAATAATAATAATAATAATAATAATTTTTATAAAATTATATTTATAATTATTAATTTATTTTTAGTTTTTATTGTGCATCATTAATATTATAAAAAATTAATTTTAAATCAAAAAATTAAAATGATAATTCTTTTAAAATTTATTCTTTTACATGACGATTATTATGAGATGAAAAAAATATTTTTTATGAGTTATAAAAAATTATTGTTTGTGTCTTTATCAGAACTAGGAAAAAATACACAGTCTATGTTTCTTCATATTTGTAAAAGATAAAAAATGGAGGTTAAATAACAGTAAGTAGATTATGAAATGCAATTCTTGGAGGACACGAGTGGGTTCAAATCTAGAAATAATACTTTTGCCAATGCAAGAAATGACCATCTTTCCTACCTTTGCAAATCCTTTTAACATTGGGTACATTAGTTTTATGTACCCAAAAAATTAAGAGAAAGTATAATAAGAAAGAGTAGAAAAACTAACTAAATATTAAGGTAGTGAAAGGGAAATAATGGTTTATTATAAGGAGAAAATAAGGCGCAAAATTGTATACACCAAAATGTCATACCTCTTGTAATAAAAAAGAAAAACTCAAAACAAAAATTCACAAAGGTGCCAAATTCAATCTTAAATGCAAGATGTCTTGTCAATCCGTGGGACTCATTGTTATTTATACTAAAGCACACTCACAACAAAATATTGCACTCACTTTGCACATTTAACATTATTTTCTATTTTTTTGGTTATTTTTTGGACAGTAAAAGTTTGATGACCCCTTCATGTAGCAATCTTGGAATTTAAAATTTTGGATTCTATGATGAAGATTCTAGTTGTATTCCTGCATAGAAGACTTTGGAATTAGAAGCTTTGGCTTCTTAGCTTTTTGCATGGTAGACTTTGGAGAAAGCTTGATTCTTTGTTTTGAGATTACCATTGTCGTGTCTTCAAGTCTAAAATGCTATCGTTTAATTATATTTTAGACTAGTGTTATGTTCTAGTTTTGAGGTGTCACATAACAACTTGATCAGTCAAACATCATGCAGTAGTACTGTTCATTGTATTGCAATTAATGTTTGGGGGTTTGATGAGACTTCATCAAGTTTCATGTTGAGCTAACCTCTCTTCCCCATCTTTCTTGACACTCTTGTGTTGAAGTGACAAATGCTAAGGTTGCCATTATCTTTTACTTCTCTTATAAGAACAAAAACTCTTTAGTAGTTTGCGCTTTTACCCAGCTCTTTGTTGACCCATTCTTATTTATTCGTCATTTTTTTATCAGAGATATTAAATTTGTTCCACCAATTAACAACATTGATCTAATACAAATAATGAAGATTTATTTCAGTGGAGAGTTTTATCGAATCATAATTTCATGGAAACATGTACAAATGTCACCCATATGCAGAGGAATGTGATAACTCATGACTTGTTTCTTAAAACAAGCACAAAAAATAACTCATGTCAATAAAATCGGACCATTCCATCAAATTTCCACAAGGGGTTTTTGCCATTGAGTTAGGTTGCAATCTGTGGAGTTCTGTCAGTGGCAAACCAAGCCAATCCATACAATGTATACTGATGTTTCCAATAATTAAGGTTTAACAACACGTACAACGATGAAATGAATGGGTTGCAAATCCACTCCACATCTAAATAAGCATGTATATTACTGGAGAACTATAGAATGAAAAGGGAAAGTCACCAAAATAAAAATAAATAAAAGGATAAAAGAAAACAACTGCTTGCACTCACCACCTCACTTACCTTCTAACATATCTACTGATCAAAACCAACAAAAGTCAATGTTTACATTATCACATTCAATTCATATTTGTGACTTCATCTGCCAAGAAGTAAAAAAGATCATGTCAAAAGGGGGAGAAAAATATTTTAAAGAAAAGAGTTGAATTTCTCTACACTAGGCATGATAAGTGTACGGGGAGACTAAATCGGTCTCCATCCCGCCCGATTACCATGTCTACTACTCTACGGCGACAATGTAAAGGTTTTTAGACTGTCAACTACTAACAAATTATGCTAAGTATGACTTTTAAGAAAGATTAAAAAAACCACATATGACAATTTCTGATTGGTTAATAGTAATAAAATCCTTTACACTATCAGTGAAGAAATTCAATTGATCATGTAATAATGCTGGAGTACCTGGTCTTTGAGTTACCAAGTGTGAGTTCAAGATCATCTGATCCAAATTCCTCATGGATCCTTTCTCCTTCCCAAGGCTTGACAAGCCCCAACACGTTGCTTCCAAATGCAAATTCATCCGAAACGGCATCAGACATAGGAATGTCAGCATTCTGATAAGAACCCGGTGGAACAGCAGGAGAGCATGTTCCACTCTGAGCCGGAGTCCACATTGGCGAACCGCTGGAGGGCAAAGCATGTTCCTTGAAGGCAAAAGGGTTTGAGGAGACCAAGCTGAATGTTGGTGAGGTTGGACTAACATGAGGAAGCTTGATCCCAGCAAACCATTCAGGGTCAACAACCTGGCGGCCGGGGCTGGGAGGACTAGAAGATGGCAGGAATGAGTAGTGCTGCTGTCTGGTCCATCCGGGCCCCGGCCGCGCAGACTGCTCGTCCCACTCAGCATTGATTCGTGGCGTTCTGGCGGTTGGAGAGCTCAGAGGAGGCGTCACAGGAGCACTGATGGAGCCACTGTGGAGGTAGAGGTGGGGAAGCTTGGGAGAGGATGCTGAAGATGAAGCAGTGGAGAGGTTCTTGAGCCATGGAATGAGGGAGTTGCCATCAGGATTGGGAATTTGGGTGTAGTAAGGGGATGATGAGCCAGGGCTTGGATTGTAGGAAGCACATGGACTTGGATGGTAAGATGAGCAAGGGCTTGCTGCTGCTGATGATCCACCAACTATCTCCATGCCCTCTGAAGGCTTGCATCCCTAATTGTACACAAAATATATTTTCATTAACTGATCATAATATGTGGCATGTAATAGGATTTCCATCACCAAAATCTTTTCAAATATAACAAATAAATCATTAGTAAGACACTCTAATAAACTCCTTCATGTTGGTTCCAGTAAATATGTGGATTTTTTGGTAGATTTTATTCCCAAATCAGTGGAAACTCAGATTAACTTCAACCAATAAAAAAAAATGTGTTGAAAAGAAGTAAATGCACGAGTTATTTAACTCAGCATGTTCTCAGTATATTGTTGCTATCAAATCTAACCAACATGGCATAACTATAATTTATTGAATAACTCACTTTCATCCAACTTAATTAGCTATAATTTATCGAATAGAACAATTGTCTCTCTCCTATTTATGTTGTGTACTCGTTACAATGTAATCTCTTTTTTCTCATTAAGTCAAATATCTAAGAATATTGTTTAATAAACTTAAAATATAAATCTTTTTATTGAAAAACAGAAAATTATGTTATTTATGATTTTTTTATGTTATCTTATGATTTATAAGATAAATACTCTTTTAATTTCTTAACCAATGTGCTAAAGTTACTAGTTAGTAAGACCCTTAAAACAATATTAATACTAATTAACAGTTTTTAATGTATATTCTAATTATAATAGTAGTACTACTATTTAGTTATTTATTACTGTGCATCAATGAATATAACTATATACAATGTATATTTTTTATTTCAGGTAATACTATTATAACTTCTGGTGTTTGTCTTTTATTTCTATCCATAAAAAATAAAAAAGCTTCTTCTCTGATTGAGAGAAGGAAAAACTACAAAAGAAGGGTGAATCATATTCATGAGGCAAAAGAAACTCCAAAATGGAATCCTACGTGGGCACGCTGTCTGAAAAAGTCAAAAAGCTAATGCTACCATGCCACACAGCAACACGGACATTACAAAGGCAAAGCAAAGCAAGATATCAGACAAACACACCAACCACGGGAACACCTAAGCTGCCAAATTTACCCTCTCCATTTTACCAAAATGCCACTTGCCAGGTTCATTTCATGCAGTGATTGGAGCACCCACTGAGGGCATTTTCGTCCACTGAAAATCCAAAAGACTAAAAACAAAAAATTGTCCTGGTTTCTCAGGTGACCCTCAGTCAAGAAAGAGAACGAATCTTTTGATGCTTCACTAAAATGCCAGGACCACTGCATACCGGATCCACCGTACACAGCCAATATACATATATAAAATTAATATTTTAAATAAATTTGCTATGATTATATTATATTATAACAGTTGATTAACAGCTATGATTAAAATAAAATAGCATACTCATTAAAAAAATGAGCATTTATTTATAAATAATGAATTACTATATGATAAAAAATAATTATTTTCTTGTTTCAAAAAAATGGAAGAACAAGTATTACAGCCTAAAATAGATAAAAAATTTCAGACTCTGAATAGCGGATAGGAAGTCAAACCTGCTATCAATGATCGATCATGTCTAAGATCTCATCTTCTTCCCGTTAATTATATTCTAACGGTTAAATAATTATTTTTCATTACATATATTAGAAAAAGAAAAAATATCGCTAAAATATATTTATTACACAAAAAAAACAACTTATTATAATATTTAGTTTTAATGAATTAAAAGCATTTTAAAAACTTAAACTATTATATTACAAAACAAAACTATTTAATATTTTTCAAATCACTAACATAAAATGCTAACAAGTGTCATGCAATTAAACATGATTTTTTAATAAAAAAATATAATATTTAAATTAGCAAATAATTCATCTTATTTTAATTAAATTTTTATTTATTAATAAATGTACTTTAAATATTTGTCAATACCATCTTAAAAACATTTTTGGTTCTTTAAGACTAGAAATATTTTTTTTACAAGAGATAATCCTACTTCAACCAAATAAAATCATTGTGTTACTACATTCCTCTGCAGAAAATTACTTAAATTAAAGTAGCTAAAATTGTGAGTGAAAAGAAAAATAAAAAATAAAAAAGGAAGAATTGGAGTTAATGTACCTTGCGGTAAGTGGTTCCATCGGGTTCAACGGTCCAACCAGCTTTGTTGCAGAGAGCTTTGAGGACTTCATTGTTGTCGCAGTGTTTTGGGAGTTTGAAGTTCCCATACATCCTCAGACCCGCGAAGATCTTCGCCGCTATGGCTCTTCTTCTCCTCTCTCTCTTCTTGTTGTTCTCTCTCTCCTTCCACGTGGGTAGCCTCGTCCCCGACGTCATCGATCTCAAGCCTCAAAAGGGTCCTCCTCAAACCTCCCAAAGAACACAACTTTGGACCAGATTCGACCCAACAACGTTGAATAGCCTTCTGGGTCGATCACAAATTGAAAAGGGTGTGTGTAAGAAGGTGGTGTTATAAGAAGAGTGTGGAGAAGATGGTTGGAAGTGGCAAAGTTAGCACATTTGGTGGATTTGGAAGGTGGCTTTGTGGCCGGAGAGTGGTCGGAGATCGGAGGAGATCTGGGTAATGGGAAATGGTTTTGATGAGAGTGTGTGTTTGTGTTTGTGTGAGAGAGAAAGGGAGAAGAAGAAGAAACAAAAAAAGAAAAGAGTGAGAAGGCACTTGATTAGCCAAATTTGCGGATCAAATTCATGATCATGGCGTTTAGATTTTTATAAAGAGAGAAAGAGTGAGATTTTAGAATCCAAAAAACATGCCACCACCACCACCAGCAACCTAACCTTTTTCCCTCACTTTCTCTTCCTTTCTTCCTTGTTTATGGCAGTGAGCAGTGAGTGTTGATTTGTGAGAGTCTTCACACTTGTGTTGTGAAGTAGTATCAATCTATGATGACTTTGATTTGGTTTGCCTTTTTTTACTTTTTTATTTTTTTTCTACTCTTTTCTGAATTTTAGCCGAGTTGGTTACTTTCCGTTAAATGTGAGAGGGAATGTTGAAGTTTCTTTTTTCTCTTTTAAAATTTGTACTGACTATTTAATTTATTTTTTTATATATGTCAAAAATTATATTATCATTAAACATGTGGATTAATAAGTATAAAATTATTCTAACTTAAATAAGAGATCTTGAATTTGAGCCGTCCCCAATTAAAAATATATATTGTTAAGATAAAAAAAAATATAATTATCTAATAATTTGTGGTTATGTAATATCTATAACAATTATAAAAATGATACTATCTTTTTTACCTCGACATTTTTTAGATTTTTTTTTGTCTTGTCTTTCAATTGACATTATAAAGGTTAAAATAAAAACTTTAATCATTTACTTATATCTTTGTTTTAGATTAATCTCTTAAGTTTAAAAGTTTAACTTTAGTCCTAGAGGGATGTGTTCTAAACATGTTGGAATTTCATGACAACCTCTGGTGAGGAGTGAGACTTGCAATCATCTAAACATACACTCTCACATCAAAGTCAAAGAATGTAAAAGATCTATAAAATGAGTTTAGACTCATACTTGTATACATGAAATGTCTTATATAGTAATAGTTAACAGGTGAAGCAATTGAATAGTTGTTGTGGGCCATGAACCACGTGACAAGCTCAAAGGGGATCCATAACAAATCCTAAAGTATTTATGTTAGATTAATGGTCCTTGCATCAATTTATTAACATGGTGATATATGATAAATTGTGAGAGATGTTAGTCATATGTCACATTGATAAAAATAGATATTTAAGGTGGCACCAACAATATCCTATCAATTTTGAGTAACATGACAAATGTAAATATGAGGTAGTATCTCTCACAATTTATTATGTATTATCAAATCAGTCATGTTAGTGTAATAAATTAATAAAATGATCAATTTAATCTAAGGGATCCAAATAAAACTTTTTAAATTTAAAACAACCAAACTAACAAAAATGTTAATATTTAACCTGCAGTAAAAAAATTAATTTAACCTATTATAAATCTTCTCCCAATTATGTTTCAAAATCTCTTACTTCAATTATTTCTCTCACACACTAAACTACTCTATATATAAAAAAAAAACATGGACAAAAACTACACTAACTATACATATAAAGTCCAATTCCAACAAATAAAAATGTGAACACAGAAGCATAATAGTGCTTATCTTTCTACTAGTATTAAATAATACAATATAAATGTAAAATAAAAATTGGATGATAAAGTAAAAATAATCATGTATCAAAACGAATTTCTTTTTCAACTAAGAATATCTTTTTGAAATGGCATCATATGGGCTTTGATAAAAGTGAGTTACTAATAGTCAAAGCAGTGCTAACTTTTATTTTTGTTCCTGCCTTCAAAAGTTAACCCTAAAAAACATAGAAGTGTGGAGCATGATTTTTAACCTACCCCTTTTTTTGCCATAGCCATGTGGGTCTTATTAATGAAAGTTCAGCAACTGGGTTCAATTAATGCAACCTTTTCCCTACATCGGTCAGGGATTATATTATGGGGAAAAATCTTTGTTGTGTAAAATGGATTTCCACTTGTGACATTTTCTCTTTAGATTAGTATATCCTCCCTCTTCTTCCATACCATATATTATATCTCTTTTGTAATTAACAAAACAAAGTGCTATTATCAAGTTAGATGAAATTTTCAAATAAAATTCGCTTTAGAATTTTTTTAACATAAATATAATATATATATATATATATATATATATATATATATATATATATATATATATATATATATATATAATTTTATTCTATGAAGTGATGTTACGTGATATTTTTATATTTATTTTTTTAAAATAATTTAATTAATGTAGATTTTATATTTATTTTATTTTATTTCTAATAAAATCTTAAATCAATTATCGTTCGTCAAAACCGTATAAATTATTTATTAACATATCTAATAACATACATTTATCAAAATTTAAACTAAAAAATTAATAATATATTAAAAATTTAAATAATATAAAAAATTACTCTATAAACTATATATTGTAAATTTAATATTTGTGAAAAACAGTAAAAATTAAGCTATTTTTTTAGAAGTTAGCAAGTTACACATAAGTGTATTTTAAGAAAATTTAAAATTATAACATATTAATTTATTCCTTTTAAAAAATAAGTAGGTATAAGTTAATAAATTCTATACGTATTTGTTAATATAAATCCACTTACTTCAGAAAAAGTAAGTTAACAAGTTACATAGATGTATTTTAAGAAAAATCATAGTTATAATTTTTTAAGTTAGCAAACTTTGTATATATTTACTAACATACAAACTTTATACATATTTACTAACATACACCTACTTAATTTTTATAAGAAATAAATTAGCAAGTTATACCTAAGTGTATTTTAAGAAAATTTATAATTATAATTTATTAACTTACTCCTTTTAAAAAAATAAGTGGATATAAGTTAGCAAACTATATATATATATATATATATATATATATATATATATATATATATATATATATATATATATATATATATATATATATATATATATAAAGCTAACGGAAAATAAGAGAAACCAAAAAAGTGGGGAAAAAAACCTAGGAGACAAGAAAGAAAGGGAATAATGGATGGGGATTATTTGATCTTTACACACCCTTAATGTACTAAAGATTGGACATGTAATATATAAAGTTTACAGTAAGAAATTAGAAAGTTGAAGAGATGAAAGAGTTAATAGTATATAAACTTTATCTTCAATTGTGAATTGTGAATGAGAAAGGGGTAATTCGGTGCTGCCACAAAATGAATCCTTTCAGGACATGGACCAATTTCTTTTTACATGTCTTCTTTCCCACCAACCGTGGTACCTTTAATTAGTGTTTGGAGAAGAACACGCATGGCCTACAACACAGAAAAGAGGCAATTTTCATTGCGCAGATGGAAAAAAATAATACAAAGATATCTGGAAGAAAAATTGCAAAAGAAAAGAACCAAAAAGACCAGTTAATAATATAGTCAATTTTTTTGTTAAAGTAAATATTTATTCCATTTTCATTAACCTTTATTCAACCGATACCATATGCTTGCTTTGAAATCTAGAAGTCAATTATGATACTGAAAAGATGTTAAGGATAGAGCTATACCAAATGGGTTAAGGATAGAGCCAATGTCACACCAATGAAAAGATTGGTTATAATGAACGCTATGGGGCTTATATTATGCATGTGTTTGGTTTAGATATAAACCAACACAAGCGTGAAAAAAATAAATGTTCATATGAATTTGACTTCCCAATAGATGATTATAAGAAGGATTTTTTTTCCTTCTGCTGACCACCAGTTGGTGTGTTGAGTGAAAATGGAAACGAACACACATTTAGTTGATGGCCTCGGGATTTCTTATGAAGTATGTGAAGTCAAAATGTTAAAGAATTAGTATAATAACTCTTTATATATGTTTAATTACATGACATTTAAGACATTCCATAAGAACTTGGCAAATCAGTTATTGGCTTTCGGCACACGAATATCTTAATTCATACCTAGTAATTTTACAAAAGAGAATAATGCAAATCACAACAGACAATTTGGATTTGATTTTGTTTAAGAAAAAATTAATTAAATTTGAAAAACACAATAAAAAAATATTTTTGGAATTTTTTTTAGAGAATAAAAAAACAAGAATGTAAAATAAACCAAATAGGAAAGTGTTAGGGTTCATTCTATTTTACCTTGAATTCTCAATATGAGTTTTAATTCAATTTGACTTCTTACTTTGTTTACCGAAATTTTTAATTTATTATTTAAAACATAATTTCCTAGGCAATTTAAAGAGAAACAAACACTAAGTTAAGAAATCTATAGCGGTACCAAGCATCTAATAATTATTCTTAGCTTAACATATGTTTGTAGAACAAATTTTCATTTATTAAAGATAAAAATAATCTCTTTAACGGCAATGAAGTCTTAAGAGGCACTAAGGAAAAAAAAATTATAAATGCAAAGAACAAAATCAAACTTTCATTAAAAGACACAATTTAGAAATCCATATGGTACACAAAAATTCACTTAACCCCAACAAAGAGGGGTTTAGGACATAGAGAAACAATAAATTGTCACCTATCTTTATTAGAAATCCTAGTTTTGTATATTAAAAAAGTATAAACTTTAGTTATTTTATTTTTGGATTGATGCCACCTGTTGGGATCAGGGTTATAGTGAAAGATAATTGCTTGAACATTTTGGTAAGATCAAAGAACATTAGTTGACAAATGTATATATGTTTTAGATTTGAATTTGCTAGTTAATGATAAGGATCGAATTTGAGTAGTAGATTACTCGTCAAATCAAAACAGAAATACTAGTACAAGAAACCATTGTTAACAAATTGTCAAAGGCATAGAATTTAGATTTTTTTTTTTTATTGTGGCATAGATTTAGATTTATTGGCTATAAGTTGATGCTTTTTTCGAGTTTACGCAATTGAAGAAGTCTTTAATGGTTACAAGACCTTTTTTCTTTAAGAAGAATGGAAAATAAATTTATAAGAAAAAACCAATAAAATATTTAGAAGGCTTAAATTAAATTTAGTCATACTTACAGTAATTAAAAACTTATTTAAGTATTTAATATTTAATAATATAATTAAGTGTGATAATTTGATCATCCAATTATAAATACACCACAAGATATAAACCTAGCCTTTCAATAGTTTTTCACATCAAAGTACGAATTATTATGTTATGTAATTTTTCTTATACCCAATTAGTCCATTGATAAAATTAAAAAAAAATACATTAAAGACCATATTTTATAAGCTTTATAATTAAAAAAAAAAAACACAACTTATAATACGCTCAAAGTTTCCAATAAAAATTAGTCATTATTTTTTGTGAGGTTACTTCATTTCAATATCATGGGTAGAAAAAAAAACACTAAAATGATAACATTTACATGTTTAAAATGGATATTCATTCCTAAAAAAAATTGGAGACCAAATGAAATATGAAAGGTGCACGTGTTAGAGTTCGGCGCACGTGATAAAAACGGACCGTTATCTACGTTGATGATGTGTGGGGTGCAAAGCAATGAAAGATAAAGGTCGAATGATGATAATTATTATCTATTGATATATTTTTTTGTGCTTAATATTTATCTATTGATAATTTGATATATTGTTGTGGGGAGAATATATGCACTATGGAGGGTCCTCAATCCAATCCAAGAGCCTCTTTCACGTTGATCCCACCTTTCTATGTCGACCCCTACCATTGTTTCATTTCTAGTCTACCAAATTTTCTCTAACATTCTAGTGCATGGTGTTAAACTGAGTTTGGTCTATAATAAACTTACTCCAGAAACCTATATATAAATAAGCGAAGTTTGGAGTAAAATTTTGAATTATAGACTTAAAATGAACCAATTAAATCGATCCTACTAAAAGCATGTTTGGATACCCTTCCAAAATCCTTAAATGTAATTTGCTCACAACAAGACCTTTGTATTTTTTCCGTTTAGGTGCCTCGCAATTTGTGCAAACAAGATTTTGACGACAAAACAAACATAAACTAAATGGATTGGGTTAGATCTATAGAATGTAAGCATGAAAGCAATTGAACCAATTGAGTATGATATTATTTATTACTTTGATTTTATTTATTGTGAAAATTATATAAATTTAATTTTTTTTAAATGGTCATTAGGCTAGGCTGACGCAAAAAATTTGCAACTCATAAAAATTTGACCTGACCTAGGTCAGCTCAGTTTCACACCTTGATCTAATAGAGGCACATGTATTTACCACCTCTTTAGTGTGTGTTTAGTGCATGTTAAAAAAATTTGATAATTTTATATTATAAAAAAGTTAGAAAAATCTGAATCTTAAAGTTTGAGTTTTGATAAGGGAATGTGCAATGAGCTTTTAGGCCATCTTCATTGCTTATAAGGATGTTTGAAGTTAAGTAACGTTGTTTAACAAAATTTATTATTGGAGCACATGACTTGACATTACTTATTCAAATACGTTTGTTTATATAAATAATGTTGTTTAAAAAATTGTTAAAAATAAAAAAATATTCTTTTTTATATTATGAATGAGAGAAATTAGCATATATTATAGTATTCCATAAAGTTAAGTTAAACATTCACTTTTAACAATCTAAACGTTAGAATTAATTTTTATGTAGAATACTTAAATTTATGTGACAATGTATTGTACATACTTATAAAAATTAGATAATCTATTTAAGTAATGAACCATGTGGATGCTCTGATGGCTTTATTAGTTTTCTTCTTTAAGGTTGATTTGATAGTTAAAAAAAAGGAAAAAAGTTATAGATTTAATCTTTCCTTTTGTTAATAAAAAAACTAACAAATCAACAATTAACATTGATAAAAAAAATTCAGTTTCTACTTTTGTATCCATGAAATTTTTTACCAACGAAAATTTGTATTAAAATTTTGCGTGAATACTTAACTTTAAGTTATTTTAAAAATTTTATATAATATAAATAGGATATTAATTTATTTAATGGAAATGATATTTTATTTTATTGATGATAAGTAAAATTTATTTATGGAAAAACATTGTTTTCAATTTGAATAATATTTCACATCATTAAAATTAAACTATAATTTATATTATGATATTTTGAATATTAATATTTGTTTATTTTATACTAAATATCATGTTATTAATGTTATTCGTTATATGTAAATATAGTTGAATAGTTTATAATTATTATTTATGAAACATTTATAATATTAGTAATATCAATATTTTAAATAATAATGACTCTTTCAATCTTAATTAGCAACGGATCATTGAGCAGTCTGGGAAAATATTATAACTTTCAGATATGGGAATCTACAAGACTTGTGGTGGAAAGAAATGAACACTCTTTGATGGATTCTTATATATCCTTGTTTGTTCCCTTGCCACCTCCACCCTCTTCTCCTACGATCTCTCTGCAACCAATGAATGATAGATCCCTGGAATGAACTCCTTCAAAAACTACTCTAACGACATCTTCAGAAAACCAGTGAATGATTTCCGTCGATACAACGCTCTTTCCTTCTCTAACTCTCTCTACATCAACAATGGACCCCTTGGAAGTTATTGCCATTAAAATCATTGGGTAGGATTCACTTCCAGTGAAAACTATGATAAATGAAAACCCAGATGAAAAACAAGGAAAAAGATTACATATTTAAACATTTCAAAAGCTATGAAAATTGAAATTGATGTCTTCTCTATTATACCGACGGCCATGTCCTAGCGACGCGCGTGAGAGTGAGAACAAAGGCTGTAGAGAGAGATGCATTGGTGGCTTCCGGCGAGAGAGAGAGAGATCCACTTCAAACACGGGTTAGTTTGTGGCTCATTGCGGAGGTGGATGGTTCAACGTGAATGAACAGTGGTGGCTAGGGAGAGATAGAGTGGGGGGATATAGTCTGGTGTATAAGCCTCATAGTATAACCTATTGACATAGATTAATCTAACGCTTAAACTTTATTGTCCATAATGGACCATGTATCAAGTGGTTCACCTTAGCCTTTACCACTAGTAATATGCTCTTTTCTTTCTTTCCTCCTCTTCATGTATCATAGCCTCATTACATATAAAGCCTGTTGAATACCTCATGTGGTTGCCCAGTAGATATTATGGAAGTATGGAGTGAATTTTGTTTTTTGTTTATTTTTATTTCTTCTCTAAATTATGAAATTGAAAAGCTTCACTACCCATGTATGTTTTTCTCTATTGTATGTTCCTTTTTCTCTATTGGCCTCACCATATATCCTTGCTCCTTTTAATTACTACATGAAAATGACAGTCACACTCAAGAAAAAAGGAAAAGCACTTCCTGCACAAAGTGAATTTGATCTCATGCAAAACCCTGTTCAATTCTGATCTATTATTGACTAGAAGCACGATAGGAGTAAGCACTTTGCTTTTTTTTTTTTAATTTAATTTTAATTGGCCAGTTAGTGAGAGCTTTTCGGTGACAATGAGTGTGTGAAGGACATTGCTCTTTCACTCTAGGAAGGGCTGCCACTCAAATTGGCGTAGTTAGATTAGAGCAAGTATTGACTGGAACCAAAAATGGCTGCTATCAAAGATCAGGGTCAAAGGATAGCAAAAATTGTTCGAAAAATAGACCCATCCTAAGAGGACAGAGCCATATTCCCGTTTCAGGGAAATCTCTGATAAGGTAGTTAAGTATTGTATTGTAGCTCACTGCTCCACCCGTGATCATTATAAACTAGTACTAAAATTTTACATTTCATTTAAGGAAAGTTCAACGACACCTAAATGGCTAAATTATAAAATGCATTTGAAATATTTACTTTGAGTAATATGAATTATTTGTTTAGAATAGGTCCCCTTAAAAAGGGGTTCATAAGGGGGTGGTCTACCCAGTTATATAAGCACTTATCATATTCATGAATTACCCCGAAAGGTCCCCTTAAAAACCGGTTCATAAGAATGTGGTCTACCCAGCTATATAAGCACTTATCATATTCATGAATTACCCGATGTGGGACTATTCTTAACAGACCTTTAGATTATTTTTGTTGCCAATTCCATCTATAGTTGCATATTTTTTTTCATGTTTAATATTTAATTTGTAAAAAAAATGAAATGAACCTTAATTTGACAACTATAAAATTTAAAATACCATTAAAATTAAATTCTAACTCATTTATAATGTGATTTTAACATACAAATATTTTTTTTTATTGATTTAGAATAGAAAGATACCGGTAGCAAAGCAATCATATTTATTTTATCAAAGTCTACAAAAAAATGATAAGCACGCCTACAAAATGATAAAATCTGTCGCCATATGGGGAGAAACAAAATCATAAAAACATAAAAGTGAGAGAAGAGATATTTTGTAGGCCCATTCAGTTGGAATTTGCATAACTTTCTTGATCATTCAGTTACAGTTGAAATCGAGTAATTTTTCCCTTTCAATATCAAACCAAGCCAATCCATACATGTATATGATCTTTCCCAGAGTATTAAAAGTTTTAACAAGACATTGACCACATGAAATGGTTGAAAACCACCCGAGACCTAGCTAAGGCTGTATATATAACTTAGGAACCAATAAAACCTAAGAGAAAATAAAAGAATAAAATAAACTGCTATTTTTTTCTGGTATGTAAAGAGCAACTACTTGCTGCTCATCTTAATTCCCTCCTCTAGCCTTTTCTACAGAATAAACAGAGTCAAAGTTCTTGTCGTTGAAGGGACCATTGACTATTCACTTATGGAGTAGCCTGCAAAAAGAACAAATTTAGGTTCAAATTTTGTTTCAAAAGACATGAAATTCCAACAGATAAAAAAAATATGCATAATTTTTGCCCTGTTTCATCAAATATTCTTGCTACCTGGTTTTTGAGCTCCCAAGAGTGAGCTCAAGATCATCTGTTCCGAAAGAAGCTTCATGGATCCTCTCCCCTTTCCAGGCATTCACTAAAACTGATGAGCTGCTTCCAAAGGCAAATTCATCTGAAACTGCTTCAGCCATTGGAATGTCAGAAGTGTTTTCAGAGCCTGCAGCTACAGCTGGAGAACATGTTCCACTTGCCCCTGGTGTCGTCCACATGCGGGAACCGCTGCCACCCATAGCATCTTCCTTGAAGCCAAATGGGTTGGAAGAGACCAGGCTGAAGGTTGGAGAAGTTGGTGTTAGTCCTACCTGAGGAATCCTGATCTTGGAAAACCAATCTGTTTCAGCAACCTGGCGACCGGGGCTAGGAGGAGTTGAAGAGGGCAGGAAGGTGTATGCAGGTCCGCCCCACGCTGCCGGACGAGTGGACAGATCCTCCCAGTCAGCGTTGATTCGGGGCTTTCGAGACGATGGAGAGCTGATTGGAGGAGTGACAGGAGCGCTGATGGAGCCGTTTGGAATGTACAGCTGCGGAAGCTTGGAAGAGGATGCTGATGATGATCCTGATGAAAGGTTTTTGAGCCATGGAATGAGAGAATTTCCATCAGCATTGTGGTTTGGAGGATAGGGGGATGCACGAGGGCTCGGTAAGCAAGAAGAGCCTGGACTAGGGTTGTAGGAAGCACAAGGACTTGGATGGTAAGATGAGCACGGGCTTGCTGCTGCAGAACCACCTACTATGTCCATGCGTTCAACAGGAGGCTTGCATCCCTTCATATAAAAAATCTTTTTGTTAATAATTCAGAGTCAACATATACAATAACAAGTCTCCAAATGACTAACATTTGTAAAACCAAGATATTTTTACCAACTAGATGGATCCACTGGCTATAAACAACAATGTAGCCTTTTTCCATTCAACAAGGCATCAATTCTGTCCTTAAATCTCTGTTTCACACATATAAATGTATTACACGGGACTAATTTGAAAAGCAACTGCTTATTATTGGACCTTGTAGCACCCTTACTATAAGCCAGTGGCATGAAACCCATAAACAATCAAGAAAACAAGCCTATCCAACAAAACTAATTTTAAATCATGAAGTAAATTTTTTCAGTGGAAAATTATACCATTGCTTAAATTCCACCAGTGAAGGTATAAAAATAAATATAGATGATGGAGAGAATTAACTAACTAGCGATAAAAGCAAAAATGTTGTCGGGCAGGATGCTCGTTTGTTAGTGTAATTTGCTTTCTTTTCTCTGTTTGCTATTTTCCCATGTTACAAAAAAAAAATAACAAAAACGTTGGTGACTAACATCTTAGCTAGCTAGAGAACAATCACGGCATAGAAACAAAGAAACGGACTTAGATGGTTTATAAATGGTCCACTAATAATTATACATTTGTGGTAACTAGGAAACTAAGAGTTGATATCTCTACATAAGGGAATGAGGTTCTTTTCTTTTAAATGAATCAGTGCATTTTATTAAACTTGCATCAACAAAAACAACAACCAACCAACAGATCACTTACTAGAAACAGATATCAAGCCATCTTTACAAATATTCCTACAGCTGTCAGAGTTGGAAAACGTTAACTCTCTTTACATCAATTTTGCCTAATCCAACACGTCAAATTTTGTCTGTCTTCAATTAAAACCATTTTGCAACCTAAAACTCATCACAAAAGTGTTCTTACTTCTCAGAATATCAATATGATCTCACTTTTATGGTAATGTGCATTAAATTAAAAGTATAGTATAATCCAACTAGATATCAATTCTGTAGGCAGCATCTAATACAGCATTTAAAACTTAGAACTGACTTAATAAGTTACCTCCTAAGTATTGAAAAAAGTTGCTTGCTTTCTTTTATATGAAATTGGATTGCTTGCCATTCTCATTAATTTTTGTATCCACTTTTACCAAAGATAGAATAAGCCCCTTTACACACACGTACTCACCCACCCCTCTTTTTTCCAAAATATATATATATAAAAATTGTAACGCAACCCAAATACAGAGCACAAACAAATCTGGTGAATCAAAACATACCGTCTCTCCAAATAGTGTGAGAGCGTCATCAACATAAAGGTACTGCATAAAAATAAATAAACGCAACCGCACCCCCTAAGAAAGAAGAAAAAATCACGAGAACTGAGTAAAAAAGGTACCCTCCAGATCAGAGAGTACACCGCAATGTCTGCAAAAGCTTCTGTCATGTTACAACAACAAGCACAACAAGCAGACACCTAAAAACACACGAAATTACCCATTTACCCCTACCAATTCCCAGAATTCCGGCATTCCAGGCCCAGCTAAGAAACTTTTGGCAATTCCATTGCCCATTACCCCCCAAAACCATAATAACGGCCATTTTCTTTCTCTTTTTTTTCTCCCCCTCGAGATCTATGCCCCCCCTGAGGTTTCTCTCGAGGATTATCATTATGACTCATCAAAACACCACCACGGAGATACAGAGAATCTTTTCACGCCCCAAAGTAAAAAACGCAGATCTAACCCCCCCACACCACACACACAATTCACAACCAAAAAGACAACACACATTCACATTTCACACAACACACACAGCAGCAATAATTTTAATAATAATAATAATAATAGAATCAGACAGCATCACTCTTTCCGTAACTCCCTGCGCCTTTCACGTCCTTTTGATTCCCACCACCAACAGTAGCATGTGCCATGCCATTAAACTAAACCAAAACGACACCGTATATACACGCCACCAAAAACAATCCACATTAAAAAAAAAAACTAGCAAATTCAGTAAAAAAATCCAAATTCATAAAAAAATCAAGCCAAATTTCTCAAATTGCACATCAAAACATAGATTCAGTTCAATTCACAACTAAATCTTCATCTGAATTATTTCGCGAATTATCGAGGTGAAACTCCGAAATTCTGATGACAGAAAAAAAAAAAAAAAAAAAATATATATATATATATATATATATATATATATATATATATATATATATATATATATATATATATATATATATATATAATTGTATCTAAGTTTCGTCCTCAAATTTATAATACCTTGCGATAGGTGGTGCCGTCGGCTTCGACGGTCCAGCCGGCTTCGTTGCAGAGAGCCTTGAGAACTTCGTTGTTGTCGCAGTGCTTCGGGAGCTTGTAGTTTCCGTACATTCTGAGGCCGGAGAAGATCTTCGCCGCGATAGCTCTCCTCCGCCTCTCCCGCCTCTTGTTGTTCTCCCGCTCCTTCCACGTCGGCTGCCTCGCGCCGGACGTCATTCTCTTGTCGCCGGAAAAATCAAAGAAGCTCCAAAAACAACAAAAAGAGAGAAACAAACACACGCGCGAACACGAAGGTTAATTAGAAAGAAACAGAGCGCGAGTAAGCGAATTATCGAGGAAAGGAAATCGTTTCTGTTAGTGTTTCTATAAGCTGAGGTAAAACGACGTCGGATTTGAGAAGTTTGGGATTGTGATCTGAGCAGATCTAGGCGAGTGAGGCGGGGTGGTGGCCGGAAAAGAGAGGAAGTGGGTTTGTGTTGGGTGTGCAGAATGGGGAGAAGGTGGACTTAATACGTTGAGGGAGAGGGAATTGGGCTTGCTTTTGGGGCTTATTTACGGATGTGCCACTGGATTTAGATAGAGAGAGAATGTGAAATGTATTAGTATGGGGGAGTGGGATTTTCGTACGTGCGTGACTCGACTACGTGTTAAGGTTGACTGCCTTCTCTAATCTGCATGCCAGTCTAGTAAACTAAACGAATTTGTCGGGGAATCTTACTAAGAATTTAAATTAAATTTTAAAAATGCAAATGTTAACAAGTTTTTTAAGAATATTCAAATTTTAAAATAAAAAATTATGCTATTAATTATTTTTTTACGTTTTTTTATCATTTATACCGTCAATGTTTTTTCTGTTAATTTTTTAATCAATATTCTAAGAATATTAGTTAATAAAATTTATTAAAAATTAATCACGGGCATTTATTTTTTTTGGATTTCATAAGCTGATAGGAATTTGATTCATTATTTGTGTATATACAAAAGACTGTATCGAAATATATAAATTTACTTTAATAATGTCTACGTCTTCATATTAATCTAATTGCTTATTGCTAAGGGGAGACAAAGACAAGGTTTAAACTGTAAGTAAGACTCTGATTAAGTTAGTTTTAGTTCATTTAACTGAAGTACGTAAAATTTTTAAAGTTTAAACTTAAGCGGAGAGAAAGACAAGGTTTCAACTGTAAGTTATTATTTGATGATGTAATGTTTTTTTTCCTATCAAAATTTGTAAAAGATTTTTACTGTAAAGATTAATTTTTGTCATAGTATTTAATATATGAAAATATAACCACTTGTTTTTTTAACAATAACTTCTATTGAATTAATTTTTAAATATTATTAATTTAATGCTTAATAATAAGTTTTTTAGGCTAATTATATATATATAAAAAAGTAAAAGTGTCTTGAAGCAGAAATTTAATTTTAAAATAAAATAATAATTTGTTACCATAAAAATAAAACCATAATTTATTAAGTAATAAAATACTTAGATGTCCTTCTAATAATTTCCATCCTAATTGTAGAGGTAGTATCGCAATTATTATGTCTAAAAAATAATTAATGAACGAACAAAATATTAAAAGTTGTAAAGGCACTTTTAAGCAGAAATAATTTTGATATATTTAATTAAGAGTGTATATTATTAACAACTACTTTAATAATAATAATTATTAAAAAATCTTTTCGTCCATAAATTGAGTAGAGTAACCAATTATATGGATATATTATTTGTCTTTGTAAGTTGATCACAAAATTCAGAAAATACATAACCCTCTAGCCTTGAGTTGAAAAACGAATAAGGCTAAAGTATAATGAGTTATAAGTCAAATCATACATTTAGGAGGGTACATAATCCTTTAACCTTAAGTTAAAAGGTGAATAAAACTAAAGCATGTTAAGTTATAGGCCAATCATGAATTAAGGATGATACATTATCCTTCGGCCTTGAACTAAGAAGCAAATAAGTCTAATTCATGTTAAGTTATAGGCCAAACACAAAGTCAGGAAGCTACATAATCCTTTAGCCTTGAGCTGAGAAGAAAATAAGGCTAAAACATGTTGAGTTATAGGTCAACCACAAACTCAAGAGGACAATACTCCTTCATCCTTGAGACTAGAAGCAATGAGACTAAAGTATGTTGAGTTATAAGTTGACTACGAACTCTGAAGAGTACATAATCTCTCTCCCTCGAGCCCAAAAGAGAGCGAGGGTAAAGCACGCTATTTCTTTTTTTATATATATATATATATATATATATATATATATATATATATATATATATATATATATATATATATATATATATATATATATATCATGATTGGATAGGTTTGATGTTTATGATGCCTTTATATTCTTTATATGTATCCTTTCATTTGTTAGGATGCTTAAAATGTGTTTGTCCCCCCCTACACAAACAACTAGCCTTGTTTATTGCCTACTTTCTACATTCTCCAGTCACGAAAAATCCTCAAATATTGATTTGGAAATAATTTATTACAATGATCCTCAACATATTTCTTAACTGCCTACCCATCTAAAAATCGTATTATTCACACCCAGAAGCCAAGTAAAGTAACAAAGACTGAATGACTTATAATTTATTTTCATAGGTCAATCCAATAGGTTGGCTATGAACTCAAAATGATATAGAATACTCCAACCTCAAGTCGAAAGGTGAACGGGGCTAAAACATGTTGAGTTATAAGTCAATTAAAAACTCAAGAGGATACACAATCCTATAGCCTCGAGTTGAAAGACAAATGAGACTAAAACATGTTGAGTTATAAGTCAACCATGAACTTGAAAGGGTACAAACTCCCCCAACTTCAAGCCAAAAGGAGAATAAGGCTAAAGAAACCTAACACATGTCATACCTTTAGATTAATGTTTTTTTTTCATTTATGCATTTTGTCTTATGAATGAATGTCTATCAGTGTCATTATGTATTTGAGCTTTGTACCTTGGTGTAAGTGATGAGATGAATTTGACATTTATTATGCATTTGCTTTCCTATACTCACATTTAATACGTGTAACAAAAAAGAAAGGTGAAGCCTAGGTGACTATGGATGTAGAGGTTGTTGTTTTGAGGTATAATAAATACAAATCTAGGTGATTACATTAGTTACTTTAGAGGGTGCTCGAATCTTCCCTTATAAATAACCTTGCTTATCTCCCATTCTCCATACTCTCCAATCATAAGAAGAAGAAAAGTCCTCAAAGATCAATTTAGAAATAATTTATGTATGGTTCCATCAAGAGTAAATTGTATTCATCCTCACAAAGGACAAGGAGGTTGAAATATCATTTAATAGGCAATTATTCCCTTGTGGGATATCTTATTATAACTCAATCATATGTCGACCATAAACTCAAGAAGGTACATAATCCTCCAGCCTCAAGCCAAAAGGCAAATAAAGTTAAAACATGTTGATTTATGAGTTGATTGTGAACTTGGGAGGATAACCAATTCTTCAACTTCAAGCTGAAACATGAATGAGGCTAAAGCATGTTGAGTTACAAGTGGGTCACAAACTTAGAGAGGTACATAACCCTCTAGCCTTAAGTCAAAAGGCGAATGGGACTAAAGCATACTAACACATGACACCTTTTATATTAGCATCCTTTCCCATTTTTGCATCTTGTCTAATGTATAACCGTTTATCAGTGTCATCATGTATTCAAACATTGTACCATGGTGTCAAAGATGGAATAAATTTAACGCTTACGATACCTTTACTTTCTATACTTGCATTTAATGCATGCCATAAGAAGGTAATGCCTAAGTGACACGGTGTGCAGGTCGCGCCATTTAGATGTTTAATAAATACAACCTTTATGGACTACATCATTACTTTAGTTTTTTCTTTTAATTTATCAGGAGGCTTGAAAATATTTCTATTACTTCCTTATAAATAGTCTTGTCTTTTTCTCATTTTCCACACTTTCTGATTACGGGAAGTCCTTCAAGATCAATTTGGAGACAATTTTTGTCTAGCCTATGAAGAATGAATTTTATTCATCTTTGCAAGGGGCAGGGAGGTAGGAATATCATTTATTGGGCAGCTATTCCCTCACGGGGTATCCTATTATGATTTTGTCCTCAAGATGTTTCTCAACTACCTATCTAACTTAAAATCACATGTATCTCGTCTATAACCAGAGTAAAGTAATCAAATTTATGACTTATTATTCATCTCCATAGATCATTCTCATAGGTAAACCATGAATTTGTGGAGATACACAATCCTTTAGCCTCAAACCGAATGGAAAAGAAAGTTGAAGCATTTGAGTTATGACCTGGCTATAAACCTGGGAAGAAACACAATCCTTTAGCTTCAAGCTAGAAGGTGAATAAACCTAAAGTATGCCAAGTTATAGATCAGTCATGAACTTGAAAGGGTACATACATAGCCTTCCAATCTTGAGCTGAAAAAGTGAATTAGACAAAAGCATGCTTACATGTGACACCTTATATATTATAGTCTTTTTCCATTTTTGCATCTTGTCTGATATATAAATGTTTAACATCCTCATCATGTATTTGAGCTTTGTATCGTGATGTCAACAATCAAATATATTTAACATTTTTTACACCTCCACTTTCCGCACTTGCATTTAATGCATGCCACAAAAAGGTGATCCATGGGTGTATGCACATGTGTAGGTCACACCATTTCAAGGTTTAATAAATACAACCTTAGGGACTTTGTGAATTGCTTTAGATTTTCCCTTTCAATTTTCGAGATGCTTGAAATGTGTTTACTTATTCCTTATGAATAGTCTTACATGTTCATTTCTCATTCTTAACTCCTTGCAATCATAAAAGAATCCTCAAAAATCAATATAAAAATAATATTTTATGTTTGGCCCATCAAGAGTGAGTTATATTTGTCCTTTCAAGGGGAAAAGAGCTTGAAATATCATTTAATGGACAATTATTCCCTTGTGGGGGTATTCTGTTATAGTCACATCCTCAACAAGTTTGTTAACTACTTACCTATCTAAAAACCACATTATTGTTGTCCAAATCTTGAGTAAAGTAATTGGTTATATGACTTATAATTTATCTTAATAGGTTGGCCATGCACTTGAGCCAAAGGCAAATAAGGCTAAAGTAAGTTGAGTTATAAGTCAACCACAAACTTAAGAGGATACAAACCCCTTTAGCTTTGTCTCAAAAGACAAATAAGGCTAAAGCATGATGAATTATTGGTTAACTCAAAAAGGTAAATAATCCTCTAATCTTGAGTTGAAAGACAAGTGAGACAAAAACATGCTAACATAAGTTAGCCTTATGGATTAGTGTCTTTTTCATTTTTTGCATATTGTCTGATATATAAATGTTTATCAACATCACCACGTATTTGAGCTTTTTACCATGATGTCAGCGATGAGATATATTTAATGTTTATGATACCTCCATTTTTTATGCTCGCATTTATGCATGACATAAAAAAGGTGATCATTGGGTGACTACACATGTGCAGATCATGTCGTTTTGAGGTTTAATAAATACAACCTTGGGGACTATATACATAGCTTTAGATTTTTCCTTTTGTTTGTCAAGTTGCTTGAAATGCGTTTGTTCCTTCCTTATAAATAGTCTTGCATGTTCTTTGTCCATTCCTTTGTAATCACAAAAAATTCTCAAGAATCAATATAAAAATAATATTTTATGTTTGATCCATCGAGAGTGAATTATGTTTATATCCTCATATAAGAAAGGAGGTTAGATCGTAGTATTAGATCGAAAGTCATTAAGTATTCTTATATTTTTTATTCCTCATTGAATTGATTTGAATTACAACATCTCTTTTTTCGTTCTTTTTTTAGTCATCAAATTAATCTTATAATTTTAAAATATAATGTTTCGTCAACATGTTTAAGTAGATATCTATCTAAAAATTAAATTGTTATTGTCCATGAATTGAGGAAAGTAATACACTGTACCACTTATAATAAATGAGTCCAAAAGGTAGACTACAATCTCAACATGGTGCATTATATAATATATTATCACTTTAAATTTAAATCTTAAATAATTTTATATTTTAAATATAATAAATATTGTTATTTCCTTAAAGCATATTCATATTGTCAATTATTTTTTAAAGCAATAATGTTACGAGCTGTACTTTATGGTGTATCCCATACTTTTTAGAATTACTTTATTTCTTATATGTAAAAAAATCGAACTCGGGTACTTGTTAGAATTATTGTGTATGAAAATAGTCTTTTGATAATAAAAATATAAAAATTAAAGAAAGAGTCAAACATTTTATAAACACTAAAAAAAGGAACAAATGTTGATTTTATAATTATCATTATACATATTATAAACTATTAATAATCCTCAATTCATATTAGTTTGGTCTAGGATGCTTCAGTTAATGTGAAGCACAAAAAGTGGAGTGACATGATTTTATTGCTATACTCCCTTTTAATTACACTATGCTTGTTAGGATTGAGATAAAGAAAATATTTAAAAAATAAAAAATGCAAGAAAATTCTAAAATCGATAAATGTGAAAATGGTTTATATTATTAGCTTGATATAATATAACTAATAATTGAGAGTTTTTTGAGGTATAATAATTAAGAGTTATGTAGTAACTAATAATATATGGATTATATGTTACTCCTTCTCTTTATTCCAAAATAATTGTCGCTAAGTTATTTTATACATATAAAAAATAATAATAAATAGATAAAATAAAGTAGTAATTTTATAAAATTAATCTTATATCATCATTAACTCATTTATAGATTTTATTGTTCATCATTAATATTATGAGAAATATAAGTAAAAATAAATAAATGTTATGAGAATGAGTAATTATATTAAAACTATAGTAAAATGAAAAAAATAGAAATTAATTAAAGCATTTTTATTATTTTTAAAAACCTAGATAATGAACTAATATTGAAATTGGGTACATTTTTTAGCTTCTTTTAGTTTCTTTCGTAGTAGAACACAGCTTTTGAGTTTTACCGTAAGTTCTGTTATTAATTGTCATAGTTTTTCCTATATCCGGATAAACGTTAACGATATCTTTAACTTGTAGTAGTAGTTTAAAGTCAAGGTAACTAAAACGAAAAAGTCATACATCCAATCAGGGATAATAAACTCAAACTCTGAATCATCAATAATGAAAGTAAAATGTCCGAATATAATTAAGAAGCATATCATGTGTCATTTTTAGTACACCTCCAACTCAAATTTATCTAATACGCATTAATTACAGTACAACTTTATTATATGAACATGATTTAACACAAATGCCCCGTTAATCAGGAGGGATAAAATAACACATTCCCTTTAGTATTACTTATATATCATAAACACAGTCTTACGTAATTATGAAAGTTATAATTACCATGTGATCAATATATATATGATGTGTTATATAAGAATAATTATCTTACGTGAAAATGGGGATAAATTTTTTTAAATATTATATTAAAATAAAAGATTAAGATTAAAATATTTTAAATTTAAATTAAAACTTTATTTAACTATAAAATTTATTTAAGATTTGCCAAATAGAAAATCAAATATCTTAAAAGAATAATTTATAACATTTTAAAATATTTCAAATTTATCATCACCATAATTATTATACTGTCATGAGTGTTTCCATCACAATTGTCATGGTTGCTACCATAACCATCAATATGATTGTTATCGTCATTACTGTCGTCATCTCCATCATCGTCGTCGCCACCATCACCACTAGTGGTGGTAGCAGCAACAACGGTCATATTAAAAACGATCATGATGATGGTGGTGGTGATGGTGATTATAATGATAATCTTGACATAAATTAAATCTATAAGATATTTAACTTTTCATTTGATAAATCTTATAAAGATTTTATAATTAAATGAGTTTTTAATTTAAATTTAAAATATTTGAATGTTAATATTTTATTTTAATTTAATGATTAAGATTAATCATTCTCATTTTTATATAAAAAGATGATTTTCATATGATAGTCTTTCTTCAATATGTGTGTGAGGTAGTACAAGTTGTTGTTCTCCAAATTTTCTTTGCCCTAGTTTTTTTGTGGTTGGGAGTTGACAGGAGGGATAAAAAGCCAAAATGTAGCATTATTACAAAGCACGCTTATTTGACATGAACAGCACAAACTGATGTTGAAAGTCCATGAGCCCTCGTTGATATGGATAGATAGATGGACGCACCATACATAATTCACGATTTCGGGTAAGAAGACGACAACCAGAAAATGATCCCAGGGGTATTTTCGGAACATAAACCACGCAAAAAAGCACTTGCACAAGGATGCATTTACACACATGATATTATTCGTTGTTAATAATAATATTTATTACACCACATTTTATATATTATTTTTATTATTACCTTTTCCGCAATTCGGGGTGAAAGCACATACACAACTCAGGTAAGGAACAGAACGGCGTCGTATTGGGGGAGGGAAGGGACACGTGTGAGGGAGTTCGGCGCACGTGTTGGAGTGTGTCTCTCTCTCATTCACGTGGGTTCCACTTTCTCTCTCATTCAAGCAGACCAAAATCGATAAATAACAATAGCTCTAATATCTAGACATTCAAAATTTATTTTCATTCTCTTTTCTTAGCTTGCTATCTCATATTATCAATTATTTATTTTTCCTGTCTTTCTATATATCTCTCAACGTGTCTACATCCTTTAAGATGTGTAAATATATTTTTCCCAATACTACATTTAGTCTTTCTGGCTGCAAAGAATTGGATTCCTCCATAATCTAAAGTAGTGGTGAATCAGATTTTTTTTAATGGTGATAAGAGATAATTTCTAATACTTTTTTAGAAAAATATTTAAATTTTTACAAATTATAATTGTCATTTACCATTTTTCATATTTTAAAAATATTTTATGATTTTTTCATCGTCAATACTATTAAAAATATCTTTTTCTATGTATATAGAAACAAATACTCATTCAACCATTCATTTTTCGTGTGACTTAGTATTCTATTCTTTACAAAATTCAGAGAAATATTTTTTAACTATTGCAGTTTTCACAAACAAAATCAAAGCTAACAAACAAATATTGGATGACATATGCTATGTGTATCTCATATCAAAAACATGTTGCGTATCATATAGAAAATTTTAGCTTTATGAGAGAAAAAATAATGTATTAAATATGATAGTAAATGCATTAATAGTATAATTCGTAATAAGATAATTATTTAAATTTTATTGATTATTAAAAATGAAGTGGTTTAATCTCATTTTTACCTTGGGTGAATTAGATAAATCCTATAGTAAATGTCTCAAAAATAGTTAAAAATATAAATAGTTATAGCTGTGTAACAAGTATAAAATTGTATTAGAATATTATAACTTTTAAATTGTAATTATTTAAAAGTTGTATAAGAAAATAATATATTATTTGTTTTTAAAGAATATAGAAAATGCTTAATCAATGGTCGTATTTAACTTTATTGTATTTTCATGAAATATTTTTATTAATAAAATTACATAATAATATATCTAGAATGAAATTTAAAATATTCATATTAATAATGTAATTAATAACTGATGAATATGAATATGTCCAGCCTAAAAAACCAAGTTCCTAACTAGTGGTACGTACAATTTCTCCCTAAAAAAAAAAAACTAGTGGTGCAATGAAACATTTATGTCCTTAATGATGCAATTAATGTAATGCATTCAATGAATAAACCCAAATTTGTGTAGTAAAATAACGAAAAACAATACCAATTAAATACAAGAATCTCAATTCAACCGAATACAATCTTGAACAATTCAATTACTCTCAATCAAGATTATGTCAACTGTTAATTAGAATCAATGGAATTTAAGAGAGATTAGGGCTTAGAAGAAATCCAATTTACACAACATAATTACATTTGATCCTCAATCAATCCAATTGAGAGTTTTTACTATAATCTTAATGTGCACACAAAGTTACTTGACTTTGTAGGATAGAGATATCTCACCCAAGAACCATATAAAGAAATCCAAGAGATAATCTTATCATGGTTGTTTGAATCCTCTTTAAGATTTCCAAAATCTTGCATAACTCACAATAAGAATCACAAACTATGTAATTAATTGTGCAAGCCCTCAATCACAAATTGAAGAAGTCAATGAGATGCAAATTCAATAGAGTTTTTTCTTTTTTTCAAAGATAATTTGTTATGCGTTTCATTAAATTGTACAAATCTCAGCATAATCGTGTTTGATTTTGAGACTTTCTTCTTTGTGTTTTCAACACAGTCGTGTTGCTCAAAGCACAACTGTGTTTGTTCCCTCTGCTTCTTAATTGTAAATATTTTTTCTAAAAGGAAAAGGGAAGTAAAGGTGAGACTTATTTGTGGTTTGGAGAATCGAAGGCTCTGTCTGAGAAACAATAGCTACAAGAGTGAGTATAAGGAGTAAGGATGACGTGAAGAGTAGGAACGAGAGAATCTAGATTTGTTTACAGTTTTTCTCCCTTTTTTACTTTTATGTACTAGCTAAATTACATAACTAGGGTTATGGTGTAAATTGTACCCGTTGAACCTCAATTCTTAATTTATTTGAATTCTTATTTTATTCAGTCAATTGAATTATCTTATTGTTTTAATTCTTGCCAAGAAACGATCAATCTCTACAAGTATGAATCAATTGATTAAGTAACGATCATACTACAATTAGTTGGTGGATATATAGGATAATTGGGTTTATGGACATTGTATGATCAAACTCGTTTTCTAAACTTTTGATTAGATTAATAATTTCTATTAATCATACTCTCTATGTTTCACGCTTTCTTTGAGTTGAATCCCTAAATGAACAAATAAGACTTTAATTATGGGAAAAGATTATCAATCGTTTATGACATTTTGTTGATAGAAGCTAAGGAAAAATCATTAATTGAAGTTTAATATAGGATTAATATAAAATGAGAATCAGGGGAATTTAAATTAGTACAATTGAAATCATACCCCTAGGCCTTATTGCCTAAGAATTTATTCTATGCACGGATTACTGTCTTGTGCCCTTGATAAACACAACTTGCAAACTTTAGACTTAAACAACATTAAAATTTCTCGAAATTGGTAATCACAAATTAGTTCTTTGGTACGATATTTTAAATGCATCAATCGCGTATACTTTGTTTTAGAAAGGAATGAAATAAAAAGAAATAGCAAGGATAAAATGCACGAGAAAAGAAATAGAAAAATATATTGTTTGGATGGCTAAAATTCAGAAAAAAAGAAAAAAAATTCCTCCAATGTAGTTGTAATACATTTTTTTTTTACAATGACTAACAATGAGAGTTTCCTCATGCATCTACCTCACTCCTCACCACTATAATGCACAATTAGTCTAATTAATCAATAAAAAATCATTGTAGAAATGACTTAAAAGTAATCACACTTACCATACTTAGACAATACGTGAGTTAATAATAATGAAAAAAATATTTTCAGTTATATTTTTTTACTCAACATTGAATTATTTATTAACAAATACTAATCAATATTCTAAGAGTAGTGACGGAGAAAGTAATTTTTTTTATTAGGATACATAAAATTGTGGTCCCTTGTATATGATTCATAATAAAAACTTTCACTTCTTAATTTTTGAACATTGTTTAGTAAAATCCTTATTTTTATTACTTACTATTATAAAGTTAATTATTATTCTTTTTAATATAAAACTAGAAAAATGAAAATCAACTTCCTTCAAAGTCCATGCCAATCTCTACCTCTCAATTTTCCTCTTTAATGTGTAGAATAAATTTCAACCATCTGTGAGCTATTTGCTCAACCTACCATCTCACAAATAAGAAATATAAGATTTGATCCAATGGTTAGAAAAAGAAAAACAAATGGGAGAAAAATTGCAAATTTGAGTCCCCCTTAATTGATATTTCTAATAAAATTAATAAAATAATATTTATCCATAAAAAAATACCATCTCACAAATATTAGTTTTGTAAACAAAGAAGAAGTTATGAAATGGGAGCAATAGAATAGAGTGAGAGTAGTCTCTCCCATGGAACAACTCGAAAAGAATCAAAGCACGTGCAAAAGAGTGGTGTGAAGAGAAGAAAGACCCAAAGACCCAGTCAGCGTAGAAAAAGAAAACCAATGCGTTTTTTCATATTTTGCTTTCCCTCTCCCGACATCAACAAACAGACAAACGCCAACTTCTGCCAAATGCTACACCTACGCTTTCCTCATGTCATCACAATATCTTTCCGATTTTCTTGTCCTCCTTTTACTAACTTCTTCTAAGTTCTAAATTTCTAATAACATTTCATTTTTTTTCTTTCTTTTATCCAAAATTAGCCTTCATGTGCATGGTCGGTCCTATGGTATAATATGATATATACAAGAGGCAAATATTTAATTTGTTATTGTTCCAAATCGTCAAAAAATTTGAGAATGTAATTTTGTATAAGAAACAATGTTGGGACTAGGAAGAGAAATTATAATATATTATTGTCGGCCTAATAATAATGTTTGAGTAATTTATTATATGTTCTAAATTCAAATCTTGGTGTTGTTATTAGACACTAAAAAAAACTAGGAGGAAAAATTGTGCATGTGCTCTTGTTTTGAGTACATATATTTTTGTCCTCATGCGAAGGCTAGTACATGAATTTGGATGGTCTTGCTTAGTGTGTGTTGGGCTGATTGGATTTATGTTTTCAGTCCATAATTATATGCTTAAGCAAAAATAGACATGGAGTATGGTAGATGTTCATTCTTCAAAGGACACTATAAAATAATCAAAATATAACATGTCCTAATAAGGTATGTTTGTTTGTTTGTTTTTTTGCAGTGGATGGCTAAAGGATCGAATCGAAGAGAGAAAAATAAATATTACAGAGATAAAATAAAACTTTGTTGAGAGGCATCAGATTCAGGATAATCCTAAACTTGATTAGAATCTTGACTGGGGAGCCTAAACAACCCATCTTTTGTATAAGTTGGGTTAAAATCAATGGATTGGCATATCAGAAAACTCAGCCTATAATGAAAAGACAAACAAAAAGAGGAACACTCAACCTACTAGATACACCTCTTCCAATATGAACAGCCAAAGTTCATAGCAGTGCATGTTTGGTAACATTTTTTGTAAAAAAAAATTGCTTAATTTATTAAAAATTCATTCAAGAAATTGATAAAAATAAACAACTATTCTTTGAAAATAAGATGAACTAAGAATTCAATCTATTGAAAGCCCATAAAGATGGCCTTCGTCATTTTCATACAGGCACTTTATCCAAAGAAAACGTTGTCACTCATGAGAAATTCTGCATTAAGGAGAGGTAGGTTGTCCTTATGAATTCTCTTTTTTTTACCTGAGCATGACTTTGAAACTTCTAGGCTTGTGTAGAGAGAAAGAGAATCTCCAACAATGGTCTGCAAGGCCTGATTATGTTCACAAATTTTCCCTCTTGTGAATCTGTGATGAGTGTCTCAATTTCCCATACATTTGTGAGAAAAAGTTATAACAATATGTGGTCAAGCAGAAGCAATCTCAGGTGGTTTGACTCAGTTTCACAACCTCCTTCAGCAATTAATTTACTGACTTCTTTACTTCATCAGGCACTACCAGTTGGGGGTTCACTGACTCTAAAGCATATGGAGTAATAACCTTCATCACAGTCACAGAATCCAAATTATTGGCATCTTTACATTTCCATACACTTTGATTCCCAAACTTGCATGATTGCTGCAGTGCGCATCCACAGCAAACCTTATGGAGAAAACGAAAATGTAGATTAACATAGGTAAACAGATACGCCTATATATAATGGAAAAAACTTAGAAGAGCCCATTTATATTTTATTTGGACTTGTAACATAAACACTTATATATGCGCTTAAGCTTATGAAAATGGCTTAGCTTATGATCTTTGCATAAGTTGTTTTCAATTTATTTCAATAAGCTTTCCTATTTAACTTGTGAAAACAACTTATAAGTTATATATATGAAAACAATTCAACCTTAATCTTATTTGTCTTTGATTATAAAAACAACATATAATGATGAGTACTTATTCAACAATTGCTTAAAATTAAGCTGTTTCCCAGAAGAGACCCTTCGATGCAATTTTTTAAGTGCTCTTGGTGTTGTTCTCCAATCAAAATTAGAGTTTCATCTTAGTGACCTATAATGCAAACTTTTATTACGTAGATTGCCAAAGTAAAAGTCCAATTTTGATTGAAGAACACCAAAGCAATTAAGGAACTACATCTAAGGTTTCTCCACAAATAAATTAGAAAACGTAGTGAAAGTACTCTTCATGCATGGTACGCCTTACAGTATTTTCAGGAACCTCAAAAAAATTCCAGTCTTTTAGCAGGAAAGACACCACTCGTGTGGGGTTAGGGGCAAACAAACATGGCCAGTTGCTTCAAGGCACTTCCTGATAGCCATCTCTCAATCCAATTTCAGGTTAGGAATAAATAATTTGAGGAAAACTGTAAAACATAAGCACCAGGAAAAAGGAAAAAGAAAGAAATCAAAATTTTATCATGCTGCCAATCCAATTTCAAAACAGGCGAGGTTACCAAGTTATCAAAAGGGAAATGTAAATTGAGTCACTTGCAACTTTGCATAGACAATGTCAGATAAATCAAATCAGAAATTTGATGATTTATGGATGACAGCCTAATGGACACTAACAAACTCTATGGATTCTTTTTCATAAGCCATAAAATCATCCAACAAATTTGGAACAAATAAATGAGGAAAATGAACCCAATCCTTAAATAAGATATTAAATCACCACAACAATAAAATATTAGCTAAATACTATTTGATAGTTAAAGCATTTCCTTGTGTTTGGAAGACCAACACCAAACTAATTGTGTTATTTGTGTTTTAGATTGCCAAACTAACACATCAAACAATAAGTAAAACAAATTAAAGGACAAGACCTTCAATATCTAAGAAGATCTTAACACTATATGCTCATTTGTTATCAGGGATTTGCAATATCTGTATTTTACAACACCTCTCATGCTCAGTTATTTGGTTCATATGCAAGTATCGGTTTTGGTCTCTGCTCAGAAAAAAAGAGAAGAAATATGCAGTTAATTGTGAAGCAGTTCTTTTCATCACTTTATTTATAACCTCATCCAAGAGGTTGCTCATACTCCTTTTGGTAATTAGTATTACTCGTTCAACTGGGATTCTTATCATCAATACTCAAACAAAACATAAATCACTTCATTGCAAATACACTTTAAGCAAAATTACATTAGCAAACTCTGCTCCTAACACATCTGTTTGCCTACCAACCACCAAAGGTAAAAATGATATTTTTTATAAGGTATCTTTTTTTCCTGTTTACAAGATACTCGTCAATATGAAAGTATCTCTAATATACACAATATAACACAACTTATGATATTGTGATGAAAATGATACAAACTCTGACATGTATATAAATCATGCTTTAAGGTATATAACTATATATTCCATATTATAAGATAATAATCACTATGATAATAAACATAATTTCGATGTTTTCATATCTTGAATGCAAGAAAACAGTTTTATTTTGATTTGCTGATAAAACAACCAGTCTAGCTATAGAACACGGGTCCTGTTTGACTCCCTTCCCTTTACCCCCCAACAAAAGAAAAATCATGGTGCACATTAGCAAAAAGATTGCAAAGCCAATGGCAAAAAGGGTATGCCACTTAACTGCATCAACTCGGGGATAATAAGGGCAACATTCTGCTACTAAAACTAAGGGCACTGCTATCAAACTATGTGGAAGTATAAGACCAAAAGTGTCGTGCGTGCGCAAGAGAGAGGGTAAGTATTCTCGATTATTGTGAGAAATAAGAATATTTAATTACAATGATTAGATTAAAATCAGCAGTCATGTGAAATTTTGTAATAAAATATGCAATTTGCACGTTATGAACAAATGCATTTTGTAATAAGAATATTTTGTAATAAGAATATTTAATTACAATGATTAGATTAATTGGTACCGTACAACTTCATTTTTCACCAAAAAAAGGTAATTAATTACAGCAGAAGACGGAACAAATGCACGTTATGAAGCACAAAGCAAATAGCATGACCAGAACTGGAATCTACACATTACTGTCTTATGCTACCAAATATCACTCATACAATCACTGGCAATAAGGAACACTCAAAATCACTACTCACTAATCTTAAAGCAACTTGCTAAATTGCTAATAATATGCATTCTGAAACTTTGAAGTTACAATTTCTAAGTAATTGCTAACTTTCTTTGCTACATTAGAAGCTAACTTCAACCTCGTATTGTTATTAGCTTCCAATATTGTTATGATTCTGAATTTTTTGAGTTGCTGGCCAGATCGTTCTTCTGCACCACCTTATTAGTTTGTCCACCTTTCCCATCACTGATGCCTGACCCTCTTCCTGTTAGTCTAAACAACAATCATGTCAGTTCTATTTTATGGGGAAAAAACTCCATATATATATGCAGAACATCAAGCTAGCTAAGAACTATGAATGTAAAAAGTGTTTAACTTGACCATATTTATACACCTTCTTCCTAATTCTGAATAAGTTATTTAAATGATACTCTCTCTGGTTTAGTAACAGTATAGTATTAGTAATGATATCTTTTGGATAGTAAATGTAAATATTACTAGTATCTATAGGAATATTAGGGCTTTTAAATATAAAAAGAAAACGTTAGTTAATCCCACTTGATTCTATCAATCTCAATTAAAAATTAAAATTTTTTAAATTTATTTTTCATTAGAACTTGCTATTAGGTATAAAAATAGTCATTAAAACTAAAATTTCAATTAAATGAAAGATATTTTAGAGATAATATAAATAGTATTAAATGAAGTAAAGTTAGTTAAATTTTTCTTAGGTAAAAAAAATGTTTTTTTAATATTTGATATCAGAGTAGTAATACTCTGGAAAGTTAAGAAATAGTTCCGAAACACTGAAACAGTAATGGTTTAATTAAACTAACAAAACAAAAAATGCAGTAAAAGGAGACATATAGTAAAAGAAGAAACTAGTTAATTGAGCCATGGATCTCAGTGCTTGAACAAGGAATTTAGGTGTAAGGTTTCCCAATATGCGAGGCATGATGGGTAATGAATGAATAACCAGCAAGTGCAAGTGATGGTTGTTAGCTAATAATCAATTCTTACTTTTCTGTTCAAGCAGCTCTTGACTAAACTGTTTGTGACTAAAATAAAAGCAACAAAAACCCTAGTGTGCATGATGAACTAAAATATAATCAGATTTTAACTAATATTTTATTTAATTCAATGATATTATCTTCAAAAAATCTATGTTTAATCAAGATTTTATTTTCAATAATTTTTTTGATGTTTAGATATCAAGTTTCAATAAAATGATGGTTTAGAAAAGATTTTTTATATAATATTAATAAAACTAAATAATATTAATTAACTTCCTTAATTAAAATAATTATTTTTTATATGTATTTAATTTCAAATGGAGTATTTTATTATTGGCTAAAATTTATTGAAAATTATAAAAGTAGGAGCATGCGTCAATAAATAAAAATTGAGACCCATAAAATTTATAATCTTTAATAAATTTTAGTTAAGAATAATTAAAAGAAAATATTTCTAACAATTTTGGTTCTATAATTATTTAAAGTCGAAACAATATACAAACTGGACTTAATTCTGAAACTCCGAAAATGACAGTCTAGGTAAAGTACATAAGCATTTTGTTGCTATCATTGAAGAGGTCAATTATTATTGAATGAGGTATGTACATGAGGATGAAACCATGTGAGCGTGCTTGTTGTTTTCCCACATACTGTGATGAGCATCGTTATCGATCATGTGATAAAATAATAAACATTTGAGTGGTCCTTTAATAGAATAATATTATGAAAGAAGACCTGAACGTACTGTGAATTCTTTATATTTCTATGGCAGGACAATTAATTAATTGGTTGACCAATCATTTTTCAGTTATTATTTTTGTTGATATAGCTGCGACTCCATATATATAGTTATAAAGTAAATCTACCAATATGTGTTATTCTCAAATTAAACTGGACTCTAATTTTTTAAACATGGCTGATGAATCAGATTACCTACTAGCAGAGATCAGTGGATTCTTCACGTATTTTTGAAGTCCTCTAAGTCTCTTGAACGCGTATTTTTACTATGGATTAATGGTCAACTGACTCAACACATAATTAAGTGCCACTTTCTGTTTGACTGATCAGATAACAATTCAATGTGTCCTTTTCTTTTTTTCCTACTTTTCAAATGGGCTTTTTCGATCTCTTTTCCACACCGCACAACTTATAGTTAAAAAATTATACTAATCTATTCCAATTTATAAGATTTAACTTTTTCTTTTATATATAAGATCCAATTTATATTATTTCATGTATTAATTATTTTTAGACTAAGATTACCCCTAGTTAAAGAAGAGAGATACTATATTGACATGCATTTAAAAGAGAGAAAGAAACATTAATTAATGAAAATGATATTTTTTTTAAAAATATATAAATTTAAAATAAATTTATTATTATTAATTAAATAAATTATTTTTATTAATCTTCATAAATTAGGTAATTGAGTTTGAATATAATAACTCTCAAATCTCAATGTACGTTTTCCTCTAATTCACTCATAATCTGCTTCTATATAATAAAAAACTACTATAATCTTATTTTAAAATAAGAGACATGTTTACATATTTGTGTGTGGGGTTAAATTCTCAAATGATCAAAAATTGTTTCCTTAACTTTGAACTTTAATTTATTCTATATTAAGATTTATCTTTAAAAATTAAGTAATAAACCACTATAATTAATGCTCCTACAGTAAATGTATGGAAACAAAGGAGTTGTGGTTTTATTATATATATATATATATATATATATATATATATATATATATATATATATATATATATATATATATATATATATATATATATATATATATATATATATATATATATATATATATATATATATATATAAGTGTTTATGTTACAAGTCCAAATGGGCTTAGTAGAATGCATTTGTATAAGAAATATTTTTTTTTACTCTGTCATCAAATCATGATTTATTTTTGCACAAAAAATTCATGAATTATTTTATTTTGATAATAATTACTTTAAAAATCATATTATTTTAATTTTGTTTATAATCTAATGATGTTTACATATGCATGAAAATTATTTAACTCTTTGATGAAATTCTTATGTAATTAATAGTGACATTTATAATTATTTTTAAGAAATAAATATGCATGTTCCACTCAATATTACACATTTTTAAAACATATCTGCTTTAAATTAAAGAGTTTAAAAGAGGGGAGGGGGAGTTAGATAGCCCGAATATACCTATATATGGGATCAACCACCGTTGAAGGTGTATTGAAATTTGAACATAATTGAATTGAATTAGACAAATTCATGCAGAGTGGATCTAGCGGTATGTTTACCTTTGCATCACCATGGAACCAAAAGACAAATTCATGCAGATGATTTTATATAGGAATCGCGGTTATTGGTTACATTTTCATATAAACTAAATTATTATGTATCTTGTAAAATCTTAACTGCATACATGTTGTTGGTTAAAAACTGAATTCGTGCAATGAAGGTTTGGTACGGAATAGCAAAGGATCTCTGTGAAGACTCCATATATAGCTTGATTTATTTAAACTTATACTATATCACCAATATTCCTTAATTTCCATGCTTTTCTTCACTTCTTCATTGCCTACGCGATTTGTTTGAGTACCCTTCCCTTTCCCTTGGTTGTCACTACTTTTAGCTTGTAAGACAGCAATCCCTCTTGTCCCTGCTTGTTCTGTTTTATTACTATTGCACTGAAATCCAAAGAAAATGCAACCAATATATGGTTAATTCATCTCACTTTATATTATATCAAGTTCGATCGTCTTAAGTACTGTTACATTAATCAATTATTCATTTCCTTCTTAATTATAAGATCTTTTCTAAGAATTTATTTGTTTTTTTTATAATTTTTTTTAATTTTTAGATGTATTAATTATTTTTTTTAGATATTTTTACTTTATTATTTTCCTTTCAAACATTAATGAAAAATAATTAAATGGATAGAAAGATAAGAAAAAAATAATTTTAAAATAATAATACAAATAATTGACATATTTAATATAATTAATTAAATTAATTATTTTTTTTAAAATAGATGAATTAGTTAAAAGAGTCTTATAATTAGAAATAGGGAAAGTATATAGAAAAATTAATTGAGACAACATAATGTTGAATTTATAGATATTTCAAAATTAAATGAATTCTCATCTCCGAGACACTTACATGGTCATTGTCATAGGTTTCTGTGGGAAAGAATTGTAATTGGACGTTCGCAGCATTGGCATGTGCATGAAGCTATCAGAAGCAATAGCCATGAACACAGACCAAACTTTAGTTATTATATATTAACTCTTGCTTTCAGAAGTACTAATGCAGAGTGGTGTGGTGGCTGTGGTGCATGCATTAATTGAAGGTGGAGTTTTATAGGGAATAAGTTAACATAAAGTACTAAAAGATTTGGACGAAAAGTTGGTTTGAAGATCTCAAAGTCTTTATCAACGCGTATTTTTATTTCTAAGGATCAATGGTCAACCTAAATACTACGGTACTTGATGTTTGACTGAGTGAATAGTTCGACTGACCAAGGATTCTTCACCCTTTTTCCTTTTACCTACTACTTTTGAAATTTTCAGTTTTCTCTTAATATAACAACGTACGCATAACTTGTTTTATAATTATTAAAATTATAACACTTTATCAAGGTTCTTATAAGTCCATCAATACCTCTATGTAATAAGGTATCCCCTTAATTTCAAAATAGGATTCGTGATATATATTTATATTCTTTAGCTTAATTACCAACACATGAAGATCTCGGATCTCAGTCGACTCTAAAGTCTGCATCAATTAATTAACGTCCTCTAGAGTATGGTGCTAGTTAATTAGCAACTTTAGACACGTCAACACGATCCATCTCGAATACATCATTGCCTCATCGATGGAGTCAATCACAGTTAGGAATATTTGCGGTTGAATTTAATCTAAATTTTAAACGAAAAAATAATTCAAATTAAACATAAAATAAATATGTGATTTAATTTGATTCAAGTTAAATATAATATTAATTTCAAACAAAATCAAATCAATTTTTTTATTTGATTTGATTCATTTTTATGATTTTTGTATTTTCTTAATTTATTATCATAATTTAAATTTATTAACTAAATCTATCATAGTTTTTTATTTAAGAGATTTTTGGTTTGACAATTTACAAATGTTTAGTTGGATTTTGAATAACCCTAACCACAAGGACATGGTTAAAATGATGTGTCCAAGATGGTTTTAAATTACGATCCACAATGGTATATAATTGTGATCACAACCTAACAATTTTTTGAGTGTATTCATAACTACGATCACATCAGTCGCATCATTTCTATAATTACTTGTAATGTAAAGATTATTTTACTCACCACAACCGTAATTTAAAACGTTGATGGGCTATGTGTGTCGAAAGTAGATCGTTTATTGAGATCAGACTACTCTAGCAAATGTTAACTGAGATATACTTTGAGTGGACCAAGATTTGAGATCTTCAAGTGGTGGTATAATCTATGGTGATACATACATATAGACTTTCTGTGAAATGGGTGGGTACTTGTACAAGATAACCCCAACAGTTAAGTCAATAATTATTCCACCAGCGCGAGTAACTATATGAAATAAATGTTGTTAACAACAAGGTCTGAGCTTGTCCATATGAAACCATGGTAATTAAATAATGTAACAAAAACCTTTATCATTACATGGATACAGTTATATATTGATGAGATAACGATGAACTAAAATTTCTAAGAAAAATACAAATAATCTGAAGATTATTGGTTGTGTTCTTGAGTAGCCCTAGACTATTTAATTTGTTTGTGGATCACTTCCTTTCCCTCCGTCGTGTTTTCTTTCAGTTTGTAGAATACTCCCTTTGTTTTTCGTTGCTGTGCTTTTGAGTAGCCCTACGCTGTTCGTTTGTGGATCACGTCCTTTTCCTCCGTCATGTCTTCTTTTCGTTTGTAGAACTACACTTCCTCCTCTCCTTTGGCTCATCGTCGACGACATAGAATTTTGTGTGCTAGAGTTGGACGACGTTTGCAGCAGTGGCATGTGCATGGAGCTAACAGCAGGAAGAGCCATGAACAACAATAGAGACCAAATATTAAAGTAGATATATATGAATTTATATCTTCTCAAATATAATTAATGCAGAAGTTGCTCAAAGCCCAAATCGTTAGTGTTTGTGTTTTGGTACAAAGGTGGGATAAGATTTATATATATTGGGAAAAAGGATCGCATGCAGTAATGGAAGAAAATTATACACTTAGAACTGTTTGACGTTGTCAAAGTATGGAAAGGGTCTCTACATATGTCTGGGGATGGATGGTCCAATTAAGTGCACTTGTGGTTTGACCAACAAGCGTGAATAATTCCCAATATTGACCATTTATTTTTCTTTTTCTTTATTGTTTTAAAATGCTTTTGTCTATAGCTCCTTTTCACAACATATATACAACTTGTTTTATTTTATATATGGTCCATAAAATTAAGTCTCTAGGTTTATCTTATTTACTTAAAATTTATTTCTTCATAGAATATAAAATGAGTAAATGCATAATTTGATTCAAAAGATAGTAACATTTGTTTTTTTTTTGTTGCATAAAATTAATAATTTTATGTATTCGACCTATTATAATTTTTTACTTGTTTCGCTATGGGAGCCTCCATATCATGTCACGAGACGTCATTACATCAACACGAATCTATGAACACGAATCATAAAGATTCATTTTTAGTCATTTTAAAACTTTTTAATTTAAGGTAAATGTTAATCAATGTTCTTAGGCTATTGGTTAAGTAAATAAAAAAATAATTATTGGAATGCATGAAATTGTTCCATCCATGACTTTTTTTGTAAAACTCTTAAATTAATTAATAAAAATACTTATGAATTTTTTTAAATTCGAAATATATAATCTAATCATCATAGATAAAATGTCATTAAGTCATAAAAGATAAATGTGTTGTGTCTTAGAGCACTACAACTTTAAAATATCTCAATGTAGTTAAAATAAATCGCAAGGTTTCCTTATAATAAAAAACATAAAGTTCATTCCCTAACTTGATCCCCTACCTTTGTTTTTTAAATTATTATTTACATTTGTAATTACATAAAATATGTATTATATAACTAATATTAATTTTTAAATTTATATTATTATTATTATTATTATTATTATTATTATTATTATAATAAAACGTCTACATTTTAAGTGTCTAAAATAGAAACTAAACTATATTGTAAAACCCTTTTATGTTATGTTTCCCTTTCTTTTTTAAATAAAAATGTAAAAAATTGCAATATATATATACATATATATCATTACGCTGCTATTATTATTATTATTATTATTATTATTATTATTATATTTGATATTTTTTAAATAATAAATTTTATATTTTATATTTATTGTATTGGTTTTTATAATAACATTAGCGACCAAGTCTGTAAGTCGCAATTTACCTTTATGTTAGTTTTAGCACATGTAGTTCAGTCACAAAATAATTGATAATAATTTTGTTTTATTTTGTTATGTGTTTACAATGCTAGCAATGGGATGTTTCGGTTGCGAAATATTAAATAAGTTTAGCCACCAAACATGTGGCAAAATAATTTTTGCTATTGGATTTGTGATTGGCACAAGTCTATTTACTTTGCCATTGATATATTAGTCGCTAAATTCATCGCTTAGTTTCAAAGTTTCTTTGTATTTAAAATAAGCCGTTCGCAACTTGCGACCGATGCCGTTCAATCACAAAATTCCAGTCTCTAAACCGATTTTTTTGTGTACTATCTAATGGTGGTTTCTTAGGATAAGAAATAATTAGTTATTTTTTTATCGTCGTTGGGGTAGGTCTAGGTGGCAACATGTGTTTCTTTATTTTAAGGTTCGTATTTTATATTATCAACCCCTCTTTCAAGTTTTTTAAGAATAAAAGATAATTTTTCTAACCCAAGTTTAGCAAATTTGTGTATGGGTATCTTAAATGTGACGTGATATTGTAGGAATCAACTAAATTAATTTAATATACCCTTAGCTACTCAAAGTGAATATCTTAAGTATTGATCATTGGAGATGCCTTCACAATTCAACAAAAAAATACAAGGGTAAACTAATTTTAAAAAGAAACAACATATAAAGGGAAGTACTTTAAAGTAATATAAATTCATTTCAAAGAGGTTTAAAAATCATCAACACCATTGATATGAAAACCTTTCCACAATCACACCAAATATCAATTCATTCTCACGTCATAAGTTCAAATGCACATATGCATGAATCATGATATTCATGCGGACACTTACTCAAAAGAGATTTTCACCTTTTGAGTAATCAATCAAAATGCATTTCTTACCATAGTTGTCTCTCTAATAGAAGAGACTCAAATTAATACTATGAAAAAAGTGTAATTTTATAAAATAAAAAAAATGATGAGTATTGATAACAACTTACTTTACTTTAAAGACCTTTACCTCTAAGAATTTGTCTACTAATCTGTTTTATAGATTTATTTGACATTTTCAACACTAAGTTGAGTTGAGGGTCCACCACATTCAAACTATATGTATACTCATATGCAATGCCAACTATCCGTGGATATTTATTAAAAAAAATAAAAATTAGCTTAAAATATTTTTAAAACACTAACTAAATTGTTACTTGCTCTAATAGTTTCTTTAAAAAAAAACAATGTAAAGGTCAAAATTAAAATCATTAAAATCTTTTACTTTATTACTCTATATAATTATAATAAACAAGATATTTCAATTTAGAAACTAATGTTAAAATATTTCAATCCTTTAATCCAAAGCAAATTAAAGTCAATAAACTAAAATACTTCAATTTCTTATATTTAAATGAGAGCATTTAAATAATTTTATTAAAGCGTATATCCACGGGATGAGTACTTTGTTACATGCTCTTATCCCTGCTTATTAATGGGTACCATTATATCTATTTAAATTATCCGTGAATATCATTTTATTATTCATGTTCTATCCAATACAGATTTTGTTTTATGGATATCCGTGAATTCGGATAATTTTTCCATCCCTAAGGATCATAAAATGTTTTAAGTTTTGGTGTGGTAACATATCGAGAAAAAATTTCGTGGTAAATTCTTGTATGAATTTTGAATGAAATGGAGAAAATTAAATTTTTAGTGGTGGACAGAGAAATGGATGTAAATAAGTTACAATAGTGACTAAATTAGTCTATACTCTATAGAACAGGACCATGGTTGTTGGGAAAATTTTTCCTATTTTTTATTCAAGCAAGAATCATTGGACTAAACTGTTTGTTCTTGTTTATTTTGTATTGTTTTGCTCAGATGAGTCCGTTTTGCTTCACATGTATGTTTATTATCCTATGTTTTTTAATTTTTTCGTTCTGACCATATTTTGACCTATATATTTAACTCCATGTTCATACTAGCTAGAGTGCCCTTGTCTATATACTGGTTCTTGTGAGTGTGTTGACTTAACTGTTCGATATATAATAATCAAACTTGAACCATAATGCAAGCTGGATTTGAGAAACTCCCATAATGAGAATCTACGTACTCGTATAAAAGAAATAATTTGTAGCTGTGGCCTGTGACTTGAAGTTGAAACAGTCAACTAATGAATGAGGTCAGTGAGGATATATATGAAATCCTGTGACCGAGCTTGCATTGCAGCATTTCATTGTACGTTAACATATAATTTATATATAGAATATGTTAATACAAGAATATAATCATGGAAAATTATGATCATTAATTGATAATAATTTCATAGCACTTTTTTCATGAAAAGTAAAATAAAAAATAGATTGTTAGTGATAACATTTTATATCCACTTTTTTTTTTGTTATTGTCAGAGCATAATTGTGAAATCCGATTCGCTTCAGCCGATCGGATCGGTCCAATCAAAATTTGATAGTCTAATAGGATCGATTCTATTATTAGATTGGTCACACAATTGATTTAAGATGATTCGATCAGGACAGTTAAGTCAATGGATCCCGATTGGACCAGTCCGACCCAGCTAATTTTATATATGAAAAAAATAAATCACCTCTACAACACTGTCTTAATGTCTCATTATTAATCATTGTTTTTTTTTGTTTTATAGTATAAATGAATTTTTCTTAGTCAAATAATATTAGTTATATACTTATATATAATAAATACATATATAATTTTAAATTTTTAATATATATCGTATTAAACCAAACCAGCCACTAGTGCACCGGTTGAACTATTAACCTTCCCCACCTTCACCGAGGCAATTAACCGAGATTCGTAACTATGTGCTGGAGTAGTGTATTTTAGTTAATGAGTAACTGTGACTGTGCAGATAGTCAATAGTTAGTTAACTTACTCTTCACCCAAATCTTTCTTCTTCTTCTTTTTTTGTTTTTTGACAGACAAATCTTTCTTTTTAAAAGACCTTTCAAAAACTTCTTTTGCTATTTCATCATATGCTTTCTCCTATATATATAAAAAAATATATATATAGAAAGAAATTATATATTTTTTCAATTAAAATATAAATGAATAGGTTGAGATTTCCATACATAAATAAACATAAAAAGAACAATATGAAGATCAGTGTTAAAAATTTAACCTACACTGCACCAATACGTTCTATGCACACAATCTCTTAGCAGAAAAGTGGATGAAAAAAGTAGATATGCGTGTATTGGCGGGAAAACAAAATCGGAGGGAAATAAGAAGAAAAAAAGAAAACCCTTAACTCATTTCGTCACTCTTCACTTCCAATGGCGCAGACCCAAACCCTATCCTTCATTCACGAGATCGAATCTCTCGTCTCCGATAAACTTCAAGTGGTACCCCTCTCTTCCTTTCGTACTTTCGCAACTTCATACTTACCATTTTCCGTTTTTTTTTTTTTCCAACTTTTTATTTTTATGGCGTGATTTTTTGTTCTCTTCAATTTCGGAGGGTTTTTGTCGAATTCCCCCAAATTCCTTTCATTTTATGGCAAATAACTGATCTCGCGCGGCGTCGTTTCCTCTTTCAGGTTTCGTACAAATGGCTGAGTCGCAATTATATGGTATCGTCCGATGAAGCAAAGAGGTAGGGTTTTCTTCGAAGAAAAATTGGGTGAAAAGCTTTACACGTGGAACTGCTTTTTATTTTGTGTTTTATGTTATGGTTTTATGCAAAGTTGCAAGTTTTTGTTATGTGTGTAGGTTGCTTCAGGAGTTTGTGCAAAAACATGAGGGTGGGTTGGAGGTGGTGTATGCTTTGTCTGGCTGGTTAAAGAGCAACCATCCTAGTTACCACGTAAGGCTTGTTACCGGGCCAAAGCTTGCAGGTACTTGGGTCTTTTGTAAAAATAATAGTAATAATAAGAAAGGACAAAACTTAGATGCAGTTCTCCAATTTTGAATTGGAGTTTCACTTTGGTAATTTTGTGTAATAAAAGGTTTGCTTTAAATGTTAACACATATTATCGAGGTGAAACTCTAATTTTGATTGGAGAACAATAACATCTAAGGAACAAGGAACTGTGTCTTAGTTTTGTCCAATAAGAAATTGGGTGCTCGACTGTATTTTACTTACTGCCACTCTGTTGACATACAGGAATTTGTGAGAATATGAGAGGGTAAAAAAAATCAATTTTAACTTTGCCATAGTGGAAAATTGTTATATGCTTCTGAACCATTGTCGTAAGATATTTTCATTTGGCTTGGTAGTATTTTCCAGTCTAGTGGGAAGAGACTTGGCAGAGGTGCCTACATTTAGTACCCAATTGAGGATTGAGTCTCGAATAGGATTGTCTCCAAAAGATGATACTTGTGGGAAACCAAAAAAACTAGTGCACTATATTCATAGTTTTGTCACACATTAGTTTGTGCATATTTGTTTAATTTTAAGGTATGCAGCTTTCATTGCTATGTTTATAACAAGCAGAACTGGGCCACTGGCAGATATCCCATTTTCTAGTGAAGTGGCAGTTCTAATTTAGTATCATTTTATAAAAACTGAATTTGTTTGTTTTTGTAATTCTCTTGTATGAAACTTGGATATGGATCAATTTGGTATGTCTCTGACTCAACTGTCAACTTGTATTGTATGATCAGTTTGTCTATGGTGGTAGAACTGCTTGTCAAGAAGTTTCACTAGTCATATGGTGTGTGCATTTCAATTAACCTGTTCAGTTTATAATTTGAGAGACATTGTTAGTGAATGGGTTTTGAGAAAGTTTTGCGTGCCATTCTTTGATATGAAGTGGCTTATTAACAGATGGAAACAGGAGTAACATGAAATTGTTTCCTACTTTTTATGCAGAAGCACAACAAGAATTTGATGGTGATTGCTCCGTTCAGATATATAGTGTGCAAGCTAGCATTCCCAAGGATCCAGCTGTTCTTTGGAATGCTGAGTTCATTCAAGCAGAGGAGCTCTTCAAGCAACCTTCCTCGGTTGACAATTGTTTGAGGGATAATAGGTAGGTTCCATAAGTGCAGAATATCTATGTAGTTTCCTCATGTGATGGTAGATGTACAGTGTGAAAGTATTAAATTGTCCAGAGTTTGGAGTTAGTTATTGATTTCAGTTCATTTGTTACTTTCATTTAAAATATCTATGTGCATTTTAACATGAAGATTTATATTTTTTTAATGCTATTTCTAGATCAATTGAAGAAACTGTGTATGTTGTATGGTAATAGTATGTAGCACATCAAGTAGATCTGTATAACAAATCAAAATTATCTTTTTTCTAGTCTAGATAGGTTGTGTGTTCATTATTTTCAGAATTAATGAATCTGTAGCGGTATATGGTCTGTTTGTTCAATGATGTTGGATGGTTTAAGATTCTAGATTATATAAAATAAAAAATAAAAAATAATGGGGCAAAATTTCAGTTTTCAAGTGCATGAATCTTATCATTTATACCTATAGCAGGTCAGAATAATTTTTTTTCCTTCTTACATGAGAAATATGAACTTTGTTACTGAAACAGAGCAGAAAAATGTTGGTGAGACATTCTCCTCAGAAAAAAAAAATTGTCAAACAAGCAAGTCTTGATATTAATTGGAATACTTTCTTTGTGAATTATTCCGATTCTTTACAAAATTATGGCAAGAGATTTGGTGCCACTCATATTTCACTTATGAGTGTTTCTGTTTACTCTTTTGTTATGTTTGCCAAGAGGTTTGGTGCCACTCATATTTCTGTATGTGTACATTTGACATGAGACTAGAAAATATTTAGGAAAGGTTTCTGTGAAATGCTTGAGTGGGAGTACTCAGCAAGTTAACATCCTTGATATTCATACATACCAGAGAAATGCTAGCAACACACTCTTTTGAACACACCCTTTCTTATTGGTTGAAATTTCTTGGAAATCACAATAAGTTGTGGGTTCCACTAGTTATTTAATGACTCATGATTTTGTAATTTCCAATAAATTTCAACCAATAGTAGAGTGTGTTAGGAGTGTTAAAGAGTTTGTTGCTAGCACTCCTCTACATACTATATACATTGGAAAAATTACTTTTCAATACCAATGGTAAATATTTAGGGTTTATAAAGAGAGATCAGAAGTCTATTCATTGATTATTTGAATTTGAATGGTTCTGGTTAATAGCAAGACTCCCTGCCGTCCCCATGTTCTTTTCTTATGTTTTGGATTTTGGTATCTATTTTTGTTAGGAAAGGGTAAAAGATAGAATGGTATGATATTATGATGTATCTATCAGGGATGAGTAATAGAATGGAGCATTTTAAAAGAGGGGAAAAAGTTGCTTTGAAAATTAGTGGAAAAGGTTTTGGTTGGTTTTGTTTCAGATAAACTAGAAGTGGTTCAGATATGGTTTTCAAATTGGAGAATCTTTGGCATTAAAATATGTTGATTTTTATACAGTAAAAAGTGGTGATTTGATTTTGCCATCCTCAATTCTTTTTGCATCAATGTGCATGTTGGTCTTTTCATAGATCTCAAACTGCTGGCAGGTCCTGTTTACTGTTGTAAGTTAACTGCAAGATTTAATTTCCAGAATCTCTTCAATGGTCGAGAATGTAGTCAATGAAAATGGTTATATCAATTTTCTTCTACTGTCATGTGCTGAGTCTAATCTCTATACGGACCTGCATACATCACTATACTTGTATTGAAATGATGTGATGTTTACATTACTGTATAGAGAATTAGAGATTATGTTTGTGGGTTTCCTTGTGGCTAACTAGCTTACTTCTCAGGTTCTGTGGGATCTCTAATTCTTTTGTGCAGCGGAATGTGGATGGCCCAACAGTAGTTTTTGCAGCTCCTCAATCAAAATCTGTAGGTGAGGGACCAACAAAGAGTGACATAGTTCAGCAACCTCCTAAAAATATATCACGTGATTCGATTGACAAAGTCGATACCAAACCACAGAGTGTGGTAAAAGAAGTCAAGAGTGAAAGCAATGGTATAGGGAATACTGGAGTTCATGATAACATGAACAAACCTACTGCAGATAAAGAAAAGGCCCCTCCCTTACCCACAGGCAAAAAGAAAGTACAAGCTGATAAAAGTGGTTCTGTTAATGGAGGTTCATTAGCAAGCCTTTGGGGCCGTGCATCTGCAAAACCCAAGCCTTGCTCCTCATCAGCAGAAAATAATAACAAAATTTCAAATCCTCTTGGTTGGTTTCGTTGCAGTTATTCTATTTGTGTTGTTTTAGATTTTCATTTTTTTTTCTTGGTGACTGCAAAGTAACATAACAATGTGTCTCCAATATATTACACTTTCTTTCAGTATCTACTGAAGCTGGACAAACTGCTGCTTGTGAAGCAGAAGAGTGTGACAGTGGTAATGATGATAATCAAGATGTCTCCTTGAGGAGGTCGTCCAATAGGAAAAGAAGGGTTGTCTTTGATTTCTCAGATGAAGATGAAGATGATGTTGTCAGTTTAGCATCACCTGATCTCCCAAATAAACAATCATCTCTAGATTCTAGACAAAATGACAAAAAAACATCAGAGAAAACCACTCTGAATTTTGATTTGCAGGAAGAAAATAAATCAGGGGTTAAGGAAGAAAGAGCAACTGAGCAAAAAGCTCACCTTCCACTGAGAGAAAATGTATCAGCTATCAGCAGGTGCACAAATACTGGGAAATCATCTTCTGAGAAGTTGCAGAGTGGTGCTCCTGAAGTACATTTAAATAAGGATAGTGTAAACAATGCCCCTCCATGTTCACCTAAGAGGAGAAAAGTGATGAAGACCAGGATTGATGAACGAGGGAGAGAAGGTACTTACATTCTTAAATGCTTTTTTTTCCCACTCAGCAGCTTCTTTATTTCCATATAGCATACAAGCTAACTTTATGTATGACTATAACTATAATAGATTACTTTGGAACTTCTATTTTGAACTTAATTCTTTATAATTTATATACAACTTTTTCTTCTGTACTTGCATGATTTTAGGGTGATTTGTATCAAAATGTTTGGTGAATCTCATTAATCATAAAGTTTTTTATGTTATGTTTTGTATTTTTCTCTTGTTTATGTTGTTTTCTTCTCTCCAGTAACTGAAGTAGTCTGGGATGGGGAGGAGACAGAAGAGAAGAAACCTGATAAGGTTACAACAAAGAAGTCTGACAGTAACGCATCTACCAAAGCTATCAATAGGTTAGTGTTAATCTTCCTTATCCTTCATACATTTGAGATGAATGACACCTGTTGGTTGTTCCATGAAGCATAAAGTGGTACTTCATTAGGTTTGCTTTGCAACTTGCTAGGTATTTTTGAAGTACTTCAAGGTCTTTTGACAGAAAAAATTTGATTTATTGATATTGAAATATGTAGTTGGTTCATTTGAATTAATGCAAAATATTGCCAGGATTTGTGGGTTGAAACTAGTGTGGTCAATGTACTTAACCAGTTAATCATTTTAAGGTTTATGCTTGTTTGACGTAGATCCCATATGATAATGGACATTGCTATACTTGAAGGTTTTGATTTAAATTATGGAAACAATTTAAGAAACGTAAATTACTGTTTGCTTTTGGCCTCTGTTTTTTGTTTTGCAAAATAGTTTTCAAGAATAAGGATATAAAAGTTGTTTGGATTTGGGCATGTCGTATTTTTGGAAGGTAAAATACACGACTGTGTAAACCAATATTCATTTCCTTGGCCTTATCTAGGTTCACCAAAAAACTTGAGTAGCAAAAAAAAGTTCACTAAAACCATGACAATTGACCTGTTTGAACAGTAGTCTATGTGTTCTACTTGTAGTTTTAACTACCTAGAAAATTGCCATGAAATACCACTGTCCCAAGTTATTTACAAATTGCTACACCAGTGTCCAGTTTATCTACAAAGTGGCCAGCAGTCAAGAACAGTAAGTAGAACATTTGAGAACAATAATTGTTCTTATTTTTTTGGGTTTGAAACAGTTTTTAAAGATGAACAAAACATATATCACCAAACATCCTATTAAAACAAACAAAAAGCGAAATACTGATTTGGGAACAGGAGTCAAATGGACACTGTAATTTTACCTGAAATTCAACTATATAAGTAGTTCACATCACATGCTTACCAAAATGGTTGTCCAGTCTAGCCAGCAATAACATTTTTTTTACATATGAAGCTTGTAGACTCCCCTTTTAATCTTGTTTTATTTTTTAATCTCAATTTTCTGCTTTTTAAAACAAAAGATTACTACTTTAATATGGGGTTTACACTTCATGATCATGACTAACTTTATTTATTACAATTCCAGTGCTCCAGCAACTAAGAAGCCACCAGCCAATTCAAATGCCATTAGTGGAAAAGGAGGAAAGAAAGCAGGAAACTCAAAGGATCCCAAACAGGGCAATATTCTTTCATTTTTCAAGAGAGTTTGAGAACTACACTAAGAATCACAATGTTCAAAAGAGATGATCCTTTTCCGGGATCATTCAGTAATGCTAGTTCCTTCATGATTAAGGGTATTGCATTATGCAGTTCTGGTTCTTTTAGTTGAGGATTTCACTGTATCTGGATGCAGGATTGGTTGAAATACCTTGATGTGTTGTGTTTTCCTCACGCATTCTATTGCTAATATAACTAATTACTCTGATCCTGTTCTTGCCTAAAAAAGTATAGTTCACCTAGAGGTCCGTGTACAATGAAACAGGTTTTGATGGGTAACTCTTGATCTCGGTTGATTGAGGTTCTAATCCTAGGTCATGCTTTGTTTAAGTGAAAGTCTGTAAAATAAAGTTAAAAATGAGAATATAATTTTTTATGAAACAAAGCATAGGTTTTATGTATCTATTTTTGCTTAAAGTGAGCAAAATTGTTGTGAATTAAGACAATTTATATTTTGCTTTAACACACGGTACATCCGCAATAAAATTTAGATTGGAAAGCAATTAACTGATTTTGCTGAATTCTTACCGTTTGTGGTAAAAATGATTTTGAGGTTATATGATTTATGTTTAGATGTTATTATAAAAGTAAGTTAGTTGCTATTCTCAGTATACAAATTTTAATCCAATGCAAAAGTGATAAAAAATTAATTGAATTCATAATTAATTTTGAACATAAAATCAATTCATTCAATGTGAAATCAAACATGTACTAATGCAATTATTAATGTACAAATCTTATGTATAAACACAATTACGTAGTAAGGGGATCAGGATTGACTTTTAAATCATTTAGTTGTTAGGTTGCAGATGAATCTGGATGATGCATTTTTAATCATTTTGTTAGGTTGGTGCTCCCTCTCCAGAACCCAATTCCGGCCTCAGCTCCACCGCGCCTTCATGGTTCATGAAGCTACAGCAACAAATTACTCATTTCTTGAAGCAGGAATTTGTAAGCATTGCATCCATAGCAAGATTAGAATGGAATAAAAAAAAATGAAGCTTAGATCGAGAATTCTAAGAACTGAAAAGTGAGTCATTAAAAAGGCATGACTGGTGCAAATAGATGAACTTTCGTGAGTGCTTTCCGTTACAATGGCCATGGATTTAATTGGATTAAATCATACTTTAAGCACCTGGTCATCAATAAGAGTGTTCGTAGAGTGTTACGTGAGATTGGAGAGGAGAGGAGAGTTTTTTGTTTTCTAAAAAAATCAATTAGTTATTATAATAGCCCTGATGTAACTGCTTAATGTAAAAGAGATAGTTGAATTTTTCTGTCTAATAATTTTGGTGCTTTTATAAATAATTAAAAAGGTTTGTTTTTATAGGTTTTTGAATGATATCATTAGACCCTCTTACAACTTGTTACTAATTTCCAAGGGTATAGTTGATTTATAGCCGTATCTAACTTGTGATTTGAGAGTAAGTGAAATAAAATATAATTTTATTTTAAGTCCGTTAAAATTATTTTGGTCCTCTAAATAAAAAAGTTCACTTTTTAATTTTCAAATTCAAAAAATTATTCCTGTAGTTCCTTCGCTAGATTTTGAGACTAATTTTTTTAGAGACTAAATAAAATATTTTTTAAATTTGAGGAACTAAAAAATATTTAAAAAAATTATTTGGGCAGTAAAAATATAAATACATGAATTTCAAGGATTAAAAATATAATTAATTCATTAAATAATTGATTATCATTTTAAATTTTTAATGCATATTTAAAACAAGGATTGGGAAACTTATCCAACTATTCTGTTCACATTAGTAAATCAATTTATTTTAATAAAAATCATTTATTTAAAAGGAACGGTCTTTTACTTAACTAGTCTGATCATATAGGAGTCCACCTTGTCTGTTTTTGAAACCTTGCATTTCTAATAATGATAAAAAGAAAGATATCAAATGAGTTTCTTTTTTGGGTTCAAAGTCAACTTTGAATTGTTGTCAAATTTTAAAAGGAGTACAATATTAAATCCGGATAAAAATTCTTAAAAAAACTGTTCAAATGATCTTTCAACATAAATATGAACCAATATGATGTGACATAATTAATATATAATATTATTCGATAAGAATGTGATCACATTCAATTCTTAATTTGTGTATAAAAAATATCTATTAAAAAATATCAACCCTTTAAATTAATCTTAGTATATTGGAGGATTACTCCTTAGCATACTTTGGTTCAAACCAATATATATATATATGAAACCGGTGTTGAGAAATTGCCACATTGGACCTCACTCGTCCAGTACTGAAAATAGATAACGGAGTTTTGTATTTACCAAAGAAGAGGGATAGTGTCATCAGATACAGAACAAACGTTTTTTTGTTTAATTGATTGAGGAAACATAGCGGCAGATAGATTTCAAAGGTGAAAAGAAAAAAGAGTTGCTACCCTATGCAAGTTACCAATTCAATGAGATAACCAATATACATGATTTACAATGTTTTCGCCCATGAATCTTTCTATTTATATTCTCTGTTATTAACTGTCCCGAATCAGGTTAGTTGGCTCGCTCAAAACGTACTTGGGTAGCTCATACTTTGCTCCTGCAAAACAAGTATTGCAGAAAGGATAAAGGCAAATGTTGCAAGAAATGAACATGCTATTCTAGCCCCATAATTTTAGTCTCTGATTTCCATGAACTAAGTCTAGTAGTATTTCCAATTGCATAATCATGGTATCTCATGCTGCTAAGCTAGTGTTAACTTGTTTACAGCATTTCCCATGTACCATGCCCTTCAAATGCATGTTTAGAAAGGTTTGTAAATAAATCTTACGGACCCCAACAATTTTCTAAGAAATTTTTTTTTTTGAGGTAATAAATTTAGAATTAGAGTAAAAACAATGTGAGAGAACATGTTTATGTGGTAGGGTAGTTGAGCAGAGAAATTGTGGGGTTGAAGAGCTTTCTACAACAACAGTGCATTGTATTCCACCATAATCCACAACAAAGGTAGGTGTCACATGATTCAACTAGGCATGGACCACGGTTGGATAATTAAGAGGAAAAGTAGGGTAGTGCAGCAGAACGCTCACATGGTGGTTCATGCCTCATGGCATTAAAGTTATTTAGATGCTTTTAAATCCATTTAACTTCCAATTTCATAAGCCGTATTATGATTTTGAAATCAAAGGAAACTGAATCGAGTTTTTCAACTTTCAATTAAAGACCGACTCGGATTATAGAATTGAAATCACACTGTATCCCAAAACAATTTTTTTGTTCCTTTTTATTTTGAAAATTTTGTTCAATATAGTAGATAATGGAAATGCAACATGAAATAATTACCTCTTTCATCATAGCATACTGTCAAATCAGAACTCTGGACAATGACCCCAGCACTATCCACAATTACTTGTGCTAAAGTTAGATCAGCCTCAGCAGCAGCTCGAAGAGCATCCCAAATCTCTAGTGGCAAGCAGGAAAACATATCCACTTCAATTAACTAATCTAAAACAATTGTAATTATGGCATTTGTTAAACATATTAACATACTACAATATCATTGATTCTGTTCTTTCAGAAATTAGTTCTATACAATAAAATGCATTAGCTAATAGCCTGTTTGCTTAAGTTTTTTTTTTTTTTTACTACAAAGGTGAAATTTGGCTTCCCAAGGCACGTAGACCCAAAGGAAATCAACCATTACTTCTTGCCACCAGACCTAGGGAAGCCAAATTTCACTTTTTTAACTCAAGTCATTCTGAACAGATGGTCAGCCATACAAAAGAACTCTGATAAATTTTTCTTATTTCCTTGGGGCTATGTTTTTATTCTATACTATATATGCACAAATCACCAACAACCAAACAGGACTCTTACAAAAGCAAATTTTAAATTTTTTCCTTGATGTAAACTCGTTGTCCTTCTTTCCAAAATTAGCTATAAACAGCAATGTAATAGTAAGATAAAATGTAACTCTCTACTTTAAGAACATCATCATTATGAGATTCTTTATACTTTGTGAAACCTAAGCCTACAGCTAAAAAAAAATCTGTAAGAATACAAGAACTCTCTATTGCCTCAGTGAATAATGATGCCCAAAAAAAAAAGCCTAAAAATTATTGAAAACCTGTTCTAACTTCTAACCCAACGTGAAGCACTGCAAAATTTTCAACCTACAAAGCTCAATCTCTATTGCCTCAGCCAGCCATCCACTCCCCTCAAGTTAAAGTTTCCTGTCCAACTTTTTTCCAAGTAAACACTCATCAATCTCTCATTGCTGCAGTCACACCTTCATGTGAACAATCAATAATACCAACTCTCTAATAAGGAGGGCACATTTGTCTACAGCCCCTTTGAAAAATTCTTCCACAAAGAGCATTTTCAAAATTTTCTTTGTAAAGAAATGACAACCATAATTGATCAGCTTTATGCATTCTCTAACTCAAAAATGTGAACTAATGGAATAACCAGTTTAGGTTAAGATTACATGTAGCAACCTTTTGTTATTGTCAATTTGCATCTTCAACAATTACCAACCCTATGGTACAACATCCTAGCTATAAAGTTGGAGGCTTCTTAGAAGATGACCATGCTAGATGAGATCAAAGCAAAATAGTAAGCTATAAATAACTAATTTTAATCAGTCAGAAAACTAATTTAAAATAAAGAAATGCAGCAAACTTTGGGAAGTGAACTGATTCATATAAAGCAATCACTTCAACTTAAACTCCTTTTCTTCTAAAGCCAATTTAATCTGCAACAGGCCTTTAAACATTCCAAATATGGTTATTTATCGAATTGTGATAATACCTTTCCGGCCACCATAGTGAGGAGCTGTATCCCAAAACTCATCACGTAATTGTGTAAGCTGAGTCTTTGTTATGGGCTGAGGATGCTTCCAAGGCTTAGGTTTCCGGATCTTTTTTACTGCCCCTGTTATATGGTGTAAATGGCAAATGAAATCAAACTTTAAAACCTGTGCATTGTCATCAGGAACAAGCCACTAAAAAAATAGTTTAACACTTTGGACTTTGGAGGATGTCAGGAATGAAAAATCTAATCACAAGCATTTGAAATAATGAATAACAAGAATTCAGAGTAGCAACATAATAAAATAAAAAACTATATTATGAAAGGAACAAATATAAGAGTGACATGTTGCACCACTTTATTCTACATATCCTTTTTTGAGGTTAAAATGTAAATCATCTATTTGCAAAGAGTTTTTCCTTTCACGATATTATATCAACACTGCCAATACAGAACAAATTTGAGGTAAGACTAACAAAGAGGCTCCTGCATGTTGTAATGCTTGACTATGAATGGGCAACAATGCACAGATCAATGTACCTTAGAAAGGAAAGGGCATATTCATATAATGTTGCCACATTTTATCTTGTGTCCAGGGGAACAAAATTGCAAGGCAAATTTTCAGTTTCATGCTTTTTGGCACTATCTCCAGTCTCCACGAACACATAAACAAAAAGGACACAGAAACACATCATAGTGATAACTGATAAATAAGCCTTTCCTTTCACCCTTCTTCACTTGCTTAAGATCACCCAGCTACACATTCAGGTTAGGCGAAAGTGGGAAATGAAAGATTAGGCTTTACTAACTTAACAGTCAGGATACTAAGTGGTATTATCAATATCATCAAAACTTTACATTAAAAGATAAACTCATCAATAAACTGCTACAAATTTAACTTTCTTTGGTTTCTAAAATTCATAAATCAACAAGTTTATAAGCTTCTCAGGCACTTTTCAAATGCTCATACCAAATTACTGCAATCCAGCTAAAATCTTAAAGATCTAAACTAACCCCAATTGTAGGGCCCATTCCAAAACCAACTATTTCCAACCTCAATTCAATCACCAAAAACCCACCAACAGTGTCCCCGTTAGAGACTAAATTTTCAAAACTAATAAGAGGGACAGGCCAAGTGCATGTTTGGTTTAACATTGACTTATCCAGAATCACGTCAAAAAACCAGCTAACCTAAGTTTAGATAAATGTTTACATTTTCGATTCTGTGTTGAGAAATTGATTTTGGGTCCAAAATTAATTTTGAGTAAAAGTTACTTTAGATAACTTTTGCATTGGATCAAAAATAGTTTACACTAAATTTTACTAATAAACATAAATCACATGACTTCAAAATCAATTTGACCCAAAATCAATTTTGGAAAACCAATTTCATTCAAAATCAATTTTACCAACACTCACTCAAACACACCCCACGCAAATCACTTGAACTTAAAAACAGCACCATGTAGAGTTTACTAGTTTGGCACACCATCCTAACTCTTACCCCAAATACAGCCACTAGCAACATCCAACAGATTAAAAAAACAACCTATGACAAAAATTGCTTTGAAAAACAAACACACTCACACAAAAAAATGCTCCAAACGGTTACATATGGTAGGACTTTCATTATTCAATACAAAATGAGGCAAAATATCTAAAACCCAAAAAAAAGATTTTTAAATTTGTTTGCTCTATGCACCTTATTTCCTGATTTTCTCCCCCTTCAAAATTACAATTTTTTAGAGTCACTACATATGATTGTTGACAAATATCAGCACCCCATGAAACAAGAACAAGAAAGAATGGATTTTGACAGCGACCCGTGATGAAATTGGTAAAGATTTAACGAAAAGGGAATGCAAAGAAAAGGTTTGAGAGGAATGAAAAGAAGGGGTGGCTCACCATCAGGCTTGGATTGTGAAGATCCAGCACAACCCATTGCAGAAAAAGGGAGCAGAAGTTGGTTGGCAGAAGGAGAGAGAGAGAGAGAGAGAGAGAGAGAAGAGAAAGCCAATTCTCACTGAGATGCCAAGTCAATGACGTAGCTTTGGCACGATAACCACTGCAGTAGGTAACGGTAGTAGCTACACTCTAACCTTTGTACTTTGTACACCACTCTCATCCCATAATCCATATCCATATTAAGTTTATTTTATTTTAAAGTTAAATATTAAATAATATTGTATTTTTTTCAACTACGTTACAAGTAGAACTGTTGGGTATTTGTACAATGAATTATATCGGTTTTGAAGAAAAAAATAATCTAATTCAATATCTTTTGGTTCAAAATTTTTAAGTTGGTTCAATTTAATATAAAGTCGTTTGGATTAGATTATTTTTTATTTTAATCTTATTTTTAAAAATATAAATAAATGGTAATATGTATAATAAATATAATAAGAAATCATTTAAAATATATTATCCATGTTTTTAATTTTTTTGTCATATATATTTCAAAATTAAAAAAAAAATTATTTATGAGTAGTTTGAAACTATTTTTATATGAAATTTAGCATTATCATTAATCATTATATTATTTTTTTATTACTGTCTTATTAATAAGGAATATCTATCAATAGTGAATTAATTTTTTGGTATGCATATTTGTTTTAAGTTGATTAGTGTAAAATTATGCCAAATTAATTTTATATGGTACAAAATAATGATTGTTAAGGTTAGATACTATACAATTAGTTGTGTTTGTTATTATTATGATAATGATTAAAGTGGTGATAATTAGTGTAAAAATATATAAAATTAGTTATGTGTTTGTTGATAACAATTAAAATTATTAATATTTAAAATAAACTTAGTTTTAATTTTATGTGTAAAAATAGTATATATTTTTAAAAAATATTTATTATAAGTTAAATATTTAAAAAATTATAAAGGAAAAAAAAAATAGTTCCCTTTAATAGACTTCTAGATATGTCCATATCTCTAGTATTCTAACCAAAGGGTTTGAAAGTCAAATAAGACAAAAATTTTGCTTAAAGAATTTGAGTTTAATTTCTACTCAAACCAACAATATATTAGTAATTAGTTTTATAATATACTTTCTTTTGTGTATTATGAGATTCTTTAGTAAATTTGTTTGTTCCTTTTTACATTATTTTTTTTCTAATTTTTAGATGTATTAATTTTTACTTTTTTTACATATCCTTATTTAGATATCCTCTCTCCAAACATTAATGAGAATCAATTATAATTAAGGATTATTCGAACTTGTCTTATAATTAAGGATGAAAGAAGTAGTAATTATAAAAAATTATTTATTCTTATTTTTATTAAAAAAACATTTTTTACTTTGTCATTAAATAAATGAATCTTGATATTTAGAGAAATTAGTCTTTAATATATTGCTAGATAATAAAAAAACACATATTTTTTTTAAAAAAAAAATCTGTCATTGGATAAATATTTTGGTAAGTGATAATATGATAGATGAATAATTGAAAGGTTATCTAAAAAAATAGACAAATTACATATTAAGATTATAGTATTATTGTATAAAAGTATATTTTTAATAATATTAGTAATCCGATACAATAATTTGAAATGAATTAGAATGTGATGACAAAGAATATATATATATATATATATATATATATATATATATATATATATATATTCAGATATTATTACATATGATAAGATTATTTATTTTTATTAGTTTAAAGTCATATTTAGAGCCAATTTTAACTAAGTAATACTGTAAAAAAAAACTTTATTATTAGAAACAATCCCTTGATGATAGACGAAAATTATATGCAAATAGTTTATACCGAATAAAAAAAATGGACGAAAAAAGTTTAAAGTTAAATTTTATTATAATTTTTTAATATTTTTCTCTTTGATAACATCATAAATAAGGTGTGGATCCCCGATTCCCCTCTCCGTTATTCTCTCGGGTCAGGTTGCCTCTTTGGTGGGTAAAACACGGGCTACCCTTCATTTATTTTATGTTGCGCTTCAAATATGCCATAACTATGTGCTGCATTTTCTTTTTATTTCTTGATTCTTATATTTATCCTTAACATTTTTATTCAACTTATTGATTCTTAGATTTGATTCTTAAGTAACTACATATCAAAATTTCTCAAACTATTTGTAACTTTTTAAAGTAAATCAATATCAAGTTGGAGAGAAAGTCTCTTTTAAAGTTCATAATAGGTAAAAGTTAACTTAAAAAATTATTCTTACCTTACAACCTAAAATACTAATAAAAAGTGATATTATGACTAACGGGTTGAATCTTGCCGAAAGAATTAGTCTGCTCTAACATAATTAATCAAGATTAAATTTTTATTGAAAGAGATATTCATATTATGACCATGTCTCGAAATTTAAAGGAAGAAAGGAAAAAAAACTTGTGAGAAAAAAAAAATGATGCTATGATTCAGTGAAAAACATTAGGTCCCGGTTTAATTGGTTTTAAAGGGTGTACCTTAAATTTTTATAATAAAAAAACGAGTGTAAATTGGGTGCAACAGGTTAATACTTAATAATAGTGTGAATATGGCATATGTCCATTGGCCACTGAGAAAAGGTACAGTTACATAAATATATCAAAAAGGTAACAAGGAATAATCAAGAGTTCAATTCAGAGCTGAATTTGCTGCGGCTTTTCTTTTTTTTTTTTTTGTGTGTAGATATTTTATTAAAGTGGAAATGAAATGGTTATGTACTATACATTATTGAATGTAAGGAAGAGGGAATCATAATGGCTCAATAATAAGCATTACTGATAACAAAAGTAAAAAGAAAAGATAGGGAGAAACAGATAAAGTGGTTGCTGGCTGTCAATGTTCCATGTTGCGTGGCACTATGGCGGAGAAATATGTGACAATATTAAAATAGAAAGATGCTACCAAGTAATATTAAAAGTATTAGATTGGATAAAGAAAATTATGTAAATTTTATCAAATAACAAATGAAAACCATTAAGTAAAGGATAAGACTTATATTATTTAGGGGTTTTGTAATTCGCTTAGCTGTAATCTTTAGGAGCCTAATGATGGATTAAAAAGTATATTAGTAGTGGAACATATGTATAATTTGTATGAAATTCTAGGTTTAAACATGTCGTTATTATTACATACCAAACAATACTTTTCTTAGAAGACTAAGAAATAAATTTTAAGTTATACAAAGAATGATAATGGGATTTAAATTTATCTACTTATATAAGAATTTTTTTTTTATCATCTTATACAATCTACACAAGGCCCTTCTCACAAACCTAGCATATGTGGCTTATTGAAATGAATACTTTATTAATATTTTTGATAAATAGAATAAATATTAACAAGTGTTAGTAAAATATTAAGTAAATAAATAAAATATTATTAAAAATATTTATTATATTAAAATCACAAAATTCATTTAATATATAAATATTTTAAGTAATTAACCGTATTTAATAGAATGTATTAAATGGCCCTTAATTTATACTTTTAAGTACTTATTAACGAGACTCGTAAAACAATAAAAAAAAATAGCAACAACAAGATTGAGCAGCACAATTAATTAATAAGTAGGTTCTTTAAGTATCTTGGCAAGGATCACATTCCATGATCATATGGAAAAGACTATATTAACAGATATAAAACATATTTCATCCATGGGATGTCTTGTTTTGAGCAAAAATAAAAAATAAAACAGAGAATATTATTTACATCTGTCACTTTTATGGATAATACTTAATAGACCTAATTAAATAAATTTAACTATTTACAAATAAATATGATACTTTCTTATATAATAAATTCATTTGGTTAAAACAAATTATATTTATTCCATGAAGAATCCACAAGAACAACTAAACATTTGTGAAAAATTACATTAGCTTGATATTTTTTATATTTTAAATTTAAATTATCTATTAATTAGAAATAATCTCAAATATGATTTTTAAAATAATTATAAAAACTAACGAATCTATCATATATAACAACTTTTTTTTGACAGATACCATGTATAACAACCTGTGATTAACTAATAATGTAAATACTAATTTAATTCATGTAATAAATTACATATAGTATATTTTTTTAATATTCAAATATTGAAATTGATTAAAAGAAACTTAGGCTAATTTTATAATCATTGAAATTTGATACACTGTTGTGACTGTATCTGGGAAACCAGCAAAGCCCAACATGCCGAGCTCGCTTCGCTACTTAATTTACCAAGTTTATTTTTTACAAATAAGATATTTGTTTAATGAACTAAGTTTGTACTCGTAGCTAAACTGCTATTAAAGCCTAATGAATAATGGAGAAAATATACTTTCAAATATTGAATATCACGAAGATAACAAATGATGTCTATCTATTACATCATTCCATGTAAACACAAGTTGAAATTTTAATTATAAATATTGAAAATTACAGACTAAAATTATTCATGGAATAAAAACGAAGTAAAAACTAAATTAGTCACTTTTTTTTTAAATCATGGTATAAGTTAAAGCAAAAGTAAGAAATCCATTATCTTTTTTTACTATATAAGGTTTCCTTGTTTGTTTTGCGTCTTACAGATAAAAGTTGCCATATTTTGGCAAGATGCTCGTGTTGGTGGATAGTTCGACCTAACCTTTAAAAGAGAGAAAGAAAATGACGATTGAAACAAAAGACAAATGGACTGTGACAAATACATAGTAGCAAACAAATCAGAAGAACAACCACCCTCCTAATTAACCCTCTTTATTTGTACAACTTTCTGGTAACTATTTTAAGAAAAAAAATATTTGATGCAAAATTTAATTTTGCTATAAATGTCAGTACAAATTTTTTATACAGTTAAATAATGAAAATTTATTTTATACATATTTATTAAAGTAATTATTAATAAAATAATATTTAATTATATAATAATATGACTAAATGACGGTATACAAAATTTCTTACGTAACATATCAATAAACTTATATTGACATCTCAATAAATTTTAATTATATTATTATTATTATTATATAATGATAACATTGAGGTTAGATTACGAACTACCCAAACTCTTATCACTAACTCGGCAAAAAAAAAACTTTTATCCCTAAATTGATCTTCTTCTTTCTTTTAAATCTTAGTGGATTGAAAATTCATTTAATTAATATTTCACCCTACAATCTGTTCCTAGGCTAAGTGAGATAAACCTAGACTAAATAAAAACATAATTCATTTAATAAGTGAATCAACCCGGTCTAGTACGTTTAAATGCAGATCAAAATGAAATAGACTAATCCATGTACCTACCTATACTTTTAGGCAAACAAAATTAGAGTATTAGTTACAGAAAAGATAGACTCATGATGACACGAATTTTCATATTTCAATTTCCAAAACATAGAGGTGCACTGTGGAAGATAGGAAATGATAGGAATGTGGATATTTGGAAGGATCGATGAGTTCTACCATATCAGTATATCAAAAATTGTTGACATGTTTAAAGAAAGATTCAATGTCACTTTAGGTTTATTATATTTTAAATTTTTATTTTGATTTTTTATATTTTTAAAATGTATTATTTTAGTCTTTTTTTTTCAATTTTTTGTTAAAAATATTAAAGTTATGTTAATTTATAAATTTTAAATTAGTTTAGTGTCGCTTTTGGTTATATTTCCCAGTTTATTTTTCTTTAATATATTATGTTTTAAAAATTTCATTTTAATCCTTTATAACATAGTATTTGCTTATAACATAGCTTCGAGTACTGGTCAAGTACAGACACACTTCAAACTAATGTAGGTGCACATATTCAATATAATGGAGAACATAATGCTAGTGAAAAATAAATCAATGCAAAACTCGTTTACTGAGAATTGAATCGGAAGGTCTCCTCAGATGCATACTTAGTTCTCATACGGTAATGGTCAAATTTTTTATTATTATGATCAACAACCCTTGTCTCAACAGGTTTGGCCTCAGCTCCAACTGCCCCCATAACAACTTCTCCACTCTTTTCTCGTTGCCTGTGTCTTGGCCTTTCTTTCTGGCTCTTAGATTTGGTGTATGGAGGAATCTCAGAAGACCATAGAATTCGGCATACTCGGGTCGTTTTGATGATCGGTGCTTGCTTGACATAGAGGGGTCCTTGAAACTGCTTGATTTTATCTTCGGGGGCTTCATTTCTGAATATTTCTCAACTGTGGTTGGAGTATGAACCTGTGACGCCATCCGATTTTCGGTAAGAGGAGTATGTCCTTGAGCATTTTGCCTATTGACCAATGGAGGCCGCACATCATCTTCAGGCATCACAAGACGATCATTCAGAGGTTTTAGGCCCCTCTTGGAGTTGCCAGGTCTGAAATGTGAGGGAATGAATGCACTAGCTAATGCTTCAAGGGAAAGCTTAGAAAGATCAATGATGAGCTGTCCAAAAGACGGCCATCCAGGCTCCTCTTTACTGCTCTCCAGGATTGGCATGTGTTTCTCATTGCTTGCTAGCCCTTTGAACTGGTTTTCTGATGGTTGCTGCTGCTGCAGCATTTGTGTAGTGTAATTAGCCAATCAGCAAGGGTGATGTACTTTCTTAAAATGAACAGCATCACATAACAACTAAAATATACATACCAAAGCCCAAAGAAAAATAAGATTTTACAGCAAAAGGATGAAATTGGGCCTGTTTGGTTTGAGAAAAAAAAATTGTTTCCATTTCCTCTTTTCACAAATAATTACAAAGGTGCTACATTTTTTCACTTCATTTTTTATTTTAAAGATTTATACAAGTGATAAAGACAACATGTTTGCATTGTTTCCCTTCCTGTACTAATATTTGAAAATAGAAAACAGTGTAAAAAATAATGTATATTTTTTGTAATTACCTATAAAATCAGGAAAAAAAAATTTATTAAACCAAACAGACCCTTAAATGAAGGAAGCCTGCCTTTTCACCTCACACCCTCACAAGTAAAAAGACATTTAAAAAAGAGAAAATATTCCACTTTAAAAACTGAATAAGAAGTAAATTTGAAGTCTTGATTTTGAAAACTAAGTAAATTTGGGCTCATGTTCTGGCTCAACAACATGCAGTAAGCATCCAAGATAAAACAGAATAATGTTGACATAATATGGTTACAACAGGCAAAATGTCATAATTTTGAAATTTCTGTTTTTACAAAACCTATTGAAGTAAAACATACTGTTTTTGAGAAAGAAGTGGATCCAAATCCCAGCTGAAGCATACATGTAGCATATCCTACGATAACAGCACCAACAACTGTAAGTATATCTGCAGGAAAACCCACAAAATGAACTAAAATCAGAAGTTGATTGGCCAATAGAGAATCTAAAGGATTTGATAAAAGATGCAATCACATCATTAGTTTTCACATTTACATATTCCCCATTGTTTCACTTCTCTGCTAAATACAGCAAATTCACATTCTTAAGTAACACCAACACGTGCAAATATTTTATGTACTAAAAGCATTTATAGAACAATCTTCTGATAAAGAACGAAGCAGATGCACCAAGAATAGCATAGTGAAACTAAATAGTATTTGTCTGACTGGAATTTTCCATTTCATTTATAAATCCACATGCAGTGACATCATTTAATGCATCTTCTTCACAAGTCTAGTCTATGAGGGCAAGAGATGTTCCCTTAAATTTGAAGATGGGATCACACTAGATGAAGCGACCATTTCATATCAAGAAGGATCCAATAAAGCTGCCCTCTCCTCTCCCAGCTTAACTAAAAATATGCCATGAGAGAGAGGCAAGCAAATGATGTTCATAGTAGTCGACAAACTATGAAGTGACAAACAGTAATGCAATCAACATTCAGTATTTTACTTTTTTCTTTCTTCATAACTCATATTGTGATAGAAACCCAAATTACATATTGGATGCCATTATTCCTTCTTAACTTTCCTTCTTTTTTCCTGTTTATAGATGATATTCAAATTCAAAGCCATAACTTCAACATCTGAATCACATGTTACAAAGGCCAGAAGTTTTTCTTCTCCAGTGGAGTATAAAGCATTCAAAACGTTTTTGTCTTGTAGCACTGTATTTTCATCCTATGTCAACAGAAATGATTATATTCAATGATAGCACATATGAAACAGAAGCCTAGAGTGACTTCTGAAGCAGATGGTCAAGGCACAGGACAACTCAGAGACTAGGGTCAAACCAGAGATCTTTGGTACCAACTTGAATCTGAATATCTTATTGATTGATTTATACGAATAGACTGCACAATATTTGTATATTTCTATACAATACCCACTGGATCAATCCCCAAAGTTAAGGGATTAGAATCACCTAAGGAAAGAATAAACTAGCCAAGGAAACTAGGTAATCTAGTAAATAATACAAGGATATTTACAGAATCCAAATAATATCAACTATAATCAACAAGATAAGAATATAAACCTGTACTGGAAATTGAATTAGACTGATAATCACAATCTTCCTGGTCAAGGGCGATTTGCCGAAGAGAACATCTCTTGAGAATTTAGCATCCTCACTAGGCCCATCCCTATAGCCTGCAACATTTGACTTTCCTCCAGCAATGGTTGTCACACCTAAAAAATACTCACAAAGATCACTAACAATATCCTTTTTCACCATTCTCACTGACAATTCTACCAATACATTAGGATCCCATAACCACTGGTTGTATTGTTTAAGTGATGGGATTGACAATTATGTCATGGTATTGAACTGTGGGATTCTCATGCCAAACACTCTAGCAGGTTTCCAGTAAAAAGAATACCACAATTGCATCTTAGAGTACTAGTAACACTTCTGTTGAATTCCTATTTATACACTTTATGTCCAAATTCCATTCTATATTGTCAGATACCAATATACCATGTTAGTACAGACTAGATCTTGAATTATTGTAAGTTGCAACTCAATCATCAGTTATCACGTACCAGCATCTCCAATCTTTCTGATGGCCAGATTCTGAGTATCAGCAACATAAACATTCCCCTTATCATCGACGGTTATGCCTTTGGGGTGATTGAAAAGTGCATCACTTGGTTTTCCATCCACATGACCAGTGTAGCCTTGAAATGACCCAGCCACCAATCTACCTCTACTATCTGCAGCCAGATAACATAAGCTGACAACATAATTAGGATTCCATAAATGTAATCCCAATGAATTAAGATCAAATCATTCAAAATTTCAATTAATGCAAAACTCTGTTTGACTTGTCGTATAACTTTCACAGTTTTACCTACCAATGCTGTTAAGAGAAACCCATGGACAATGTAACATAAAGCTTAGACTTAATTTTCCCCTTTTCTTTTTTTCCCCTCTTTAATCCCCCACCTTTACTAGAGAAATGTCAATTCCCTGTTAACTTGAACCAGATAAGTAACTAAAACCCAGATTCCTTCTTTCTTTTTTTCCTTAATTTTTATCATCATTCTTACCGTTCGCCAGCAACATTCAGAACCAATTTGAAAGCATTATGACAAAAATATTAACCACCAGGAACGTATGTCAAAATTACCATATCCTAACCAATCAAATTTGCTTATAACAGTTAGAAAATCTCAAGAGGACAAGAGCAACCATACATTGGGACAAAGGCGGAGTTATCCAAACAATGTTACTGTTAATTGCATCAACAGCAAAGAGTTCACCGTCCTCCTGAGACACGGATCCTGTAAGGGACAACCCCAATCTTGTTTCCTTCCACAACAGTCTCCACCACGTAACCATTTTCAAATTGAAGAGCATTCCCATCTGAAAAGAAAGAAACAACAAATCACATTCACACACATACACATACACAAACACCTTAACCATAAGAATGTTACACTACAAACTCATATATAACTTGAAAAATTCTCACTCTCAGTAGAGAAAGAGCAATAACCTGAGTGTGGTGTCTTGGAGGTAGACCTCGTCCATTTGATGAGTGAAGAGAGATGCTTAATCAACGGCCCTGATTCATTATCATTGTTTAATTACAGTAACCAAAAAGAAAGAACCATTGAAAAGACACCCAGTTAGGTATTCATCAACCTTAAGCCAAAAGATCGAAAATTTAGCATACCCATTTAAAATTATGGGAAAAATCACGTTTCAATTCCTTAGACTATTGCATACCCATTCTGATTTTTAGGCACAAATGAAACAAAATTCTCACCAACATATGGCTTTCTTGCTTCCAATTCCTTAGACTATTGCATCTCGTTTTGCACCATAGGTTTGACTATTTTGGCTAATTGTCTAGATAGTCATCACAATGGGCATTTCCTCAAACATACTTGCAATAGCAGGCACCACAGTTGACGTAGTGCCACTCGAAGAAGTAGGCGAAGTAGTTGTCACAGGACTTGTCATTAAGGAAACAAACATTCTCAATGAACTCTCTCCTTATTTCGAATCGTTCTTCCTCTTGGTTTGTTGATCCATCTCACGCACAACAATCTTACAAGAACGCAAATGCATAGACTGGTAAAACTTCGTCATTGATTGAAACTGTTTGATCAATTCATCCACATAGGTCCCACCAGGCATGCCAATTTTGTTGTTGTGAGAATAACTAATAACTAACCTAATTGAATTCTTCTATAACTACTTCAACATGATCCCAAAAATTGAATGAAGAATCAAATGATTTGATTGTCAAGAGGGGAAATCTACCTCTTGACCTTTGTGGGTTCTAAGTTACTAAAAAAAAAAACACTTGATTTGGGATGAATCTAACGAGAATATGAACAAATAAACTAAAAGCTGAAATCAAAAGAAAACACTAAATTCAACAAAGATAATTAGAAACTAATTGGAAAATAATTACATCAATTGGTTGTTTCTAGTTAAAGGTCCTTACAAACATTTCTGAAACATACATTTATATTGTAAAATCTAAGCTAACTTAATAAAAATTATGTCTCATCCACATTTGTGCATTATTTCTTTTTTCAGCTGCTTCAGCTATTACACGCATTTCGGCTAAGTAGCAACACAATGCACTTTCCAAGTTTCAATTCTTTAGGAGCTGCTCCTAGTTCATGAGATTCTTCTCATACAAAACTTTTTTTATCCAATACCCTGTGATTCTATAGAAATATACAAACCCTTTGACTATGTTTCTAGCATAATTTATTCGGCTAACTAAAAATATTTTAACTGGTAACATATTTATAAGAATTTAAGGATTTGTTTGGTTGTGCAAAAAGTAATAAAGAAATGAGTAAAAATTTCAAAATTTGATATAAATTTCATACTCTAATATTCGACTTTAATTATAATTTTTTTTCTTTCATTTAACTCTGTACAGTGCCTGAACCTTAGAAAAATATCCTCGCAATCCCGCGTGCACAAAATGAGATAGAGGACTTTTCCTCTTTGGTTCAAAAAAAAAAAAAAAGAAATCATAGTCCTGGTCCTCTATATAAACACGCGTCCCCACGCACCAACGCAGCCTGCACTTCTCAATCGCAAATTTTCTCCCCCAAATCGTAGATCTACGGTAAAATTCTTTTTCCATCGCTGCTTCCATTTCATTTTCGCGGATTCCCAGATCTGCATATTCCTCTTTCTGCACCCCCGTGTATGTTCCCCGATTCGCTTCTCGCCTTTGGCACGTGCGAATTAGGGTTTCAATTCGCGTTTGCCGTTTCATGAGACCAGATCTAGTTGTATTGCATGCATTGGAATTGCGTAGCTCGCTGATTTTGTTTATTGTTTTTTTAGGTTAAATGCAGGCGATGTGTAATTCTATGTAGCCGTGTAACTGAATGATTGATGTACCTTTTTTTTTAATTGAAATGAAGTTTTGTTTACATGATACCAGTTTTAGGATCAAAAGGTTGAATCAGTGAAAATTGGGCATTCGTTGTTCTCGTATGCTTCTCAGTAAACTGGTGATTTTAGTGAGTATAAATTGAAAAGGTTTGCTAATGTAGGTGAGAACCGTTTTTAATTAGTGTGTGTTTGGGTGAGCCTTTTAAAATTGTTTTTGATTGAATTTGACTTTGCAAAATTGATTTTCAAGCAATGTGATTTATGTTCGAAGTTTATATTCTAAAAGCAGGATGCAATTTTTTATCCAATGAAGAAGTTATTTATAGTTGCTTCATCACAAAATCAATTCTAGACTCTTGGATCATTTTTTTAACACAGAACTAAATATATGAATATTTCATCTAAAATCATGCCATTAGAAACTTTGCAGTGCACAGCGTTTTTAATTTCTTGTTTTTGTTTGATTTGGGCTTTTGCTATTTGATGAATTGTGTCTTGGATGCTGAGATATTATTTAGAAGTACGCTATTTTGGCCCCTTCTTGTTAGTCCTCTTACAGATGCGTGCTGAATTTTTGGTACAGGTTAAATTGGTGTAGTGTGGTAAGATGGGAGGAGGATTTAGAGTGCTTCACTTAGTTAGGCCATTTCTCTCGTTTCTTCCTGAAGTTCAAACTGCTGACAGGAAAGTGCCATTTAGAGAGAAGGTCATATACACTGTGATCTCTCTTTTCATTTTCCTGGTTTGTAGTCAGCTCCCTCTATATGGGATACACTCAACAACAGGTGCTGATCCATTCTATTGGATGCGTGTTATTCTCGCTTCAAACCGTGGAACTGTCATGGAACTTGGAATCACTCCGATTGTGACTTCTGGGCTAGTAATGCAACTTCTGGCTGGGTCAAAGATCATTGAAGTGGACAACAATGTACGAGAGGATCGAGCCCTGTTGTATGTGCCTTTCTTTGTACTTATATTCCTTTTGCTGAACATATTTTTTTTTCTCTGTCTAATATTATCTGATTTTGCATTTGTGGCCATCAATTTAACTGTGTAAAATAAGTATTTGTTGCATTGTAATATTTCTCTTTGATGGCACTGCTCTATGGTGGCATATTTGCTATAGACTGTATATTGAGATAACTTCCATTTCTTTCCCAGAAACGGAGCACAGAAGCTACTTGGTATTTTGATAGCTGTTGGTGAGGCAGTTGCCTATGTTCTTTCGGGGATGTATGGTAGTGTGGGGCAACTCGGAGTAGGAAATGCTATCCTCATCATTATCCAGCTCTGTTTTGCGGGTATAATTGTGATATGTCTAGATGAGCTTCTTCAAAAAGGATATGGTCTGGGGTCTGGAATTTCCCTTTTCATAGCAACTAATATCTGGTAAATTTCTACCCTAACGATATATTTCCTGCTTGTAATCTATAATGTTCTTGTTGTCTTCTAGCAACTGCTAACCAGAATGTTTAACCATTTATCAAATACTTAAAAGGAATTCCCTTGTCATTTTTCAGTGAAAACATTATATGGAAGGCATTTAGTCCCACCACTATTAACAGTGGACGTGGAGCTGAATTTGAAGGTGCTGTTATTGCTCTGTTCCATTTGCTGATAACTAGAACAGACAAGGTCCGTGCTCTTCGTGAGGCATTTTACCGGCAGAATCTTCCCAACGTGACAAATTTGCTTGCTACTGTCTTGATCTTCCTAATTGTCATATACTTCCAAGGTTTCCGGGTGGTCTTGCCTGTAAGGTCAAAGAATGCTCGTGGGCAGCAGGGTTCATATCCAATCAAATTGTTTTATACCTCCAATATGCCCATCATTCTTCAGTCTGCCCTTGTTTCCAATCTCTACTTCATCTCCCAGGTAATTATAGTTGTATGATAGGTCAGATTCCATGTTTTCAGATTCACTGTTTTAACAATCTAATGTTATTCAACGTGTTCAGCTGCTCCACCGTAAGTACAGCGGAAACTTCTTTGTAGATCTATTGGGAAAATGGAAGGAATCTGAATATGGAGGTGGTCAGTCTGTTCCTGTTGGTGGTATTGCATACTACATCACTGCACCATCCAGGTAGGAGAATTGCTGACAAATTGATGTTCAGTGCTTTGTATGCTGTATATATACTAATTGTCAGCCAGCTATGTACTGCTTTCATCTTTCTCATTTGATAACCCTAATTTGTGCCTTTGCTGTATATGTTTTTCATCTTTCTCATTTGATAACCCTAATTTGTGCCTTTGCTGTATATGTTTTGCAGCTTAGCTGATATGGCGGCCAATCCTTTCCATGCACTGTTCTATCTTGTGTTTATGCTTTCAGCTTGTGCCTTGTTCTCAAAAACATGGATTGAAGTCTCTGGTTCATCTGCTAGAGATGTTGCCAAGCAGCTGAAGGTACGAACTGGCATTCATTTTGCATACCATTTCCCTATTGACGATATATTTCTTAAGTAAAGCAGCAGAATATTAGCTAGGCTTGGGTTTTAGCCATCTTTAGAAGCAAGTAATACTGTGTCTAAACAACTATTATTTTGAGCTTCGACCCAACTCTTTTTGTAAGCTTTAAACCAACATAAATTTTAATTGAACTTTAAATGAAAGGTTGTGTATGGGGCCAATGGACTGGAATATAGATGACTAGTTGCACTTTGTCATTCTTGCTGGATCTTGGACTTGTATCATGGTGTACTTACGAGTTTGTAAATCTTGAAATAGTGATTGTGAAATGCTCTGTTCTCTTGGAATTACTTCCAAATAATGATTAATGAAGCATATGGATTGATTAGAAGTTTAGGACAGGCACAAAATATAGACTTGTGCTTTTACTGACTTGAGTTCTGTACCAGAATTTAATTGGGTTCCTTTTTTGGGATGGGAACAAAACAAATAAGAAACCAATGTGTCTATTTATCCATTATATGTCACCAAGTCTCCTCTCGATCACTTCTTTTTAATGTCCATTTAGTTTACAAATTTAGGTTAGGGTTAGGGTCAGGGTTAGGGCCAGTGTCAATGTTTTGGGCAACCTTCTTTGGTTTCCAAAGCAAAATACCTCTTTGTAAAAGGTGGTTCTGAATCTGAATTTCTTGTCAGGAACAATGTTTTATCATATGGAAATTCATATGTATTAAGATATCAGACAAATAAACTGTATCTCTATTATGTTGGCAAATTTTGTTGGTCACGGTACATTTTTGAACTTGCAGGAACAACAAATGGTAATGCCCGGACACCGTGAGTCAAACTTGCAGAAAGAGCTGAATCGATACATTCCCACTGCCGCAGCATTTGGAGGCATCTGTATTGGTGCCCTGACAGTGTTGGCAGATTTCATGGGGGCCATCGGTTCAGGAACAGGAATATTGCTTGCAGTAACCATCATCTATCAGTACTTTGAGACATTTGAGAAGGAGAGAGCTAGCGAGCTTGGCTTCTTTGGTTTCTAAGTTCTGCCAATGAGCTCTCCCACACCCCTTGTTTGAGGGATCGTTATACTTGTAGGTCGTTTAACATCGTAAGGGAGGACATAGTCTAGTTTGTTGTCATTTTTTTTACTTCTTTTTCCCCTTTCAACTGAGGAAGTATGTAGTACATCGTTAACATTTTTGGGTTTCCTCAAAATATACTTGAGTTTATCATTGGATTGAATCTATATTAAAGTCTGATAGCAATGTTTAAAAAACTGGATCTTAAATTCACCTGCTTAGTGATGGAAATTGGAAATCGCTTAGTGCGTTGTACATTTCCTCGACTAGCCTGACATTATATAAAACTGATTTTAAACTTTTTTAATGTGCAAATGTTAAAATTAAAATTAGAAAAATAAAAGTTATATATTGATGGTGTAAATTTTTTTACATAACTATTATTTAATTATAATTGATTGATTTTTAAAATAATTATTTTTAAGTAATTCAAGGATAATTTGTAATTGGATAAATTTTAAATTAGAGGTTATCAATTAGTTAAAGTTAAGTAAAAACTTAAGAGTGCTTCCCAAAACGTCTTTTTACTCGACCTTGCATCTAGATGGTTAAGAAATCGTTTAGTTGCTGAGGATGGATATATGGATTAACAGTTCGTCTAACTACCAATTGGTGTAACTGTAAAGTTTGTCCAACTTTTTGCGTGATTAGTTAAGCGATCCTTTTAAGATGATTTGCACCATTATGAATAGGTACAAAGGCAGAACAAAATGTAGTATAATATTTTTTCAAAATAAAAAATTATGTAAGTTTTATTAAAAATGATAATAAAAATTTGAAAAAGTAAAATTTAAAAGGAAAAAGGAAGTAAAATCAGTATCAATTTTTAATTTATCTTTTACAACTATTTACATTTGTCTTGTTAAAAAAAATTATCTTGTGAGAATAATATCTATTTTTTATGGGGGTAACAAAATATTTATTTAATATATTCAAATAAAAAAAATTATTTTGTGGGGGTAATTGTCCCTTTTCTACTCTCTGTGAAGATCTGCCACTGGATAGATATTATGTAAATTTTTTTTAGATTTAAATATGTTTATACCTATAATATACTTCTTTTGTAGATTATTATCTATTTATTTTATTTTATTTTGTTACCTAAATTTTTCAAATTTTTATATTTTGATACTTGTTGTTAGTCTGGATTAAGTCATGAGATGACAAGCTAACATGTGATGTGACAGATAAATAATATTATGTCATTATTTAATAGATTTAGACTAATGACAAATATAAATTCAAAAATTTGAAAATGTTAGGTAACAAAATCAATTTTTTTAATAGGTAACAATCTTAAAAGAGTATTTTACATATATGATTCTATTTATTCTTATTTTGTAATTCTTAATGATCACCTAGCATGGAAGGATTGTCCAATTATAAGTTGGTTCAGTATTTTTCTCCACAATCTGCCATCATGCATCAACGATTGGAATTGGCTTAATCTAAAAAGTATGGTAATAACATGCCGGATTGACTCATTCTATATATATATATATATATATTATGTGTGTGTGTTCTAATAAGAAAAAGATAAATTTCTATTTGAATTTATTCGTGGCTGTCACGGTTATTACTTCTTCTACATGTGAGTGACATTATTTTTATAGCTTCTAAATTATTATTAACAGGGTTTTTAACATTACTTATTTAAGAATGGGCCGTGAATGACTTGAGTGATATTTATTAGTTTTTAGATGTTCACGTTAAATCTAATTCGTTGGTTTATTCTTGCGTCGACATTAAGTATGCACTTTTCGTGTTATTGTGGGTTATATAAATATGTTCAATCAATTTATATATTTTCTCATACTGCATTATTTACATGATGGGACTTCCCATCAATTTAAAAGAGTAAGAGACCTTTTCATTATTTTGCACACTTATATTGCGTTAATGTATCAAATCTTGAAGGTTTCTTTGACTCATTAGGCTGACTATCCGATTACTCGACATTTCATTACAGGTTATTTTTCTTTTTGGATAAAAACTTTATATTCTGAGAAACAAATTGCTTTGTCTCGTTAGAACACATTGTTAGATGTGTTAAAATGGGCCGATTGTGATGAACAGACCCAAATAACTCATTATTTAATGTGCACGAATTTAAAAAATTCATGGGCAGTTACCATTTACACTCCCCTTTTCCTTATTTTATATATATATATATATATATATATATACAATAGTAAATTAATAGTTTTATATTTATATTATATTATTATTGGTATAAATTTGGATTTTTTTTAAAAAAAATGAAGAAAGTAAGTTTATTGTTCAACATGTTCGGCTTGTTTGCAATGTCAAAGATCACCAACATTATTGTATGCACAGGGGTGCAAATTAAAAAAAAAAACTGCACTTCATTAGACCCACTAGGCCTAATATCTTATGGGCGTGAGCCCACTTCTACTACTTACCTGTTTGAAAGTTTTTAATACAATTTTGATATATAAACACTTAAAATAAGTTAAGCCTAGCAACGTAGGGCATAAACCTTTGTAATACTTAAAAAATTACAACATGACTTGCAGGGCAGTTGCTTTCTGCACCTCCAATGTTGCTTCCTGTATCTCTTTTAAACTTCCGGAACACCTAATTTGGAATGCAAAATTAAATACCGGAAAGGCTTCTCTAAAATGTAAAAATTAACACCGAAAAGACTTTTCCGAAATAGGTGCATAAAGCATATGAGAGGTGCATAAAATAATTTCCAACTTGCAATCTACAATGGGTTGAAGTTGAATTAGGCTTGTAGACTACCATGGCCTCAAAATTTTATTGGATTAACTTGAATGGGTTGAGTTTATCTAAATTGACATCTCTATATCATGCTTTGCCTTCTTTTGATAAAAGAAACAAAAGCCGAATGCAACTGAATACAATAAAGGCCCAATATCGTTTCTAGTGGAAGTCCTTTCGCCAATATAGGTTGGAAGTGATTCTAATGAGCCTAGTATAGTGGGACGACCCACTATCATGCATCAATTACCAGAGATGAAAAATCAAATATGTTGTTAATAGACATGAAAACAACCTTTGTTTGTCAATTAGGAGGTTGGAATAAGCCTAGCGTCTATAGGAGGGGTCGAAGAGAATCATGCTTTGACTTTTTAATGGCATAGTCATGTTGGTTGTATAATATTTTGTCATATGCATATACAATATCCTATTTTTCTCCTATTTGGATGCATTGCTATAACTTAAGTGCCATTTATTTAATACATAATTCATTCTTGCACCAACCAACCTATTATGGAGATTGACTTAGACTATGTTTTTGCGCAAAGAACTTCACTTACAACACATCACTTGAAATCAACGACTTGAAAATATCTTTATCAAAGGGTATGCAAGTTTCATTCTTACCATTGAAACAATCTAAAAATGGTTTCTTCTACCACTCAAATTAAGTTAGCGGGGATGATAAGATAAAACATGGTTGGCTTGCGAAGTTGATTTGATAAAGATATATTTCTCTTTAACTTAAATGACAAGTTCTTACCTAACATATTGGCTATCGCATATCAATATATTCTAATGTATAAAATATAAATGTCGAATGGATAATGAATGTGTAATAGTATAATCTTATATCTTTTATTCTTTATTTTACACAGTCTTGTTTAGATGTTTTTTCTAACATTGAATTTAAAATGCTACTTGTATCTTCTTGAGGTATCTTTAGTAAACGTTGACTTTCAAATATTAATATTTAAAAATGACCTAACAATTCTCTTAATTAAATGGTAGAAGATTATTTAATTTGCCAAAACATAAAACAAAACCAACCATTAATCAATCCTCATAATTTTCTAAAAAATTAGCACGATATCCATGTCTCAGCATGAGTGACTCAGCTAATTTTGCATGTTTTATAAGCAATGTAAATAATATAATACTACTAATACATATTCAATTTGCCAAAACATAAAATAAAAATAACCATTAATCAACCCTCATTATTTTCTAGAAAAAAGAAGATAACCGATATAATTTAATTCAAGCTCAAGCTCGTCGGTTTCATTGATGGTCGTATATTTTAAACACTTATACCAGAGCCCAACGAAGGTGAATAGATGCAGGCCTATAAAATCATATAGGTTGGTACCTAATAAAGGAGAAGATTGTTGTTGCCTGCAGACAGAGCCTTTAACTCGACCAACATCGTTATCGTAATCCATAATCCCATGCGTGTGCTCCTATATATATATATTCTATATATACTGTATACTTTAAACAAAACCCTATAGTATACCTTAAAGAATTCAATGAGTTTTGTGTCCTTTGTTTTGCAGTGTATAACGTGTCTTCCCTTTATTAAGCACGTACATTTTGACCAGCCCAATTGCATGGTACTAAGAAACTACTGCAATTAAGAAACAACGTTTCTGTATTCTACTGGTTGGCTTAATATAGAAAACATGACGATAATATATAGTAATTTGTGTTTATTATGTTTGTTGGTCAAGATAAATACTATGAATTAATTTTAGTCATTCTTTTTTTCCATTAGTTTTTATTTATTTTTTAAAATTTTAAAAGTTTTAAAAATAATATTTATTTCTATTAATTTATAGATGAAATGATATATTTAGATATATCTAGATATATCATGTCTCGTGTGCCCTCCTAATTATAGCCATGCTTCTCGTGTAAATAAGAAAAACCATTTTTTTTTTGTAAAAATAGATTTTTTTGAAATAAGAGGAATTTAAAAGAAAGTGAAGACAGAAAAACAACATTTTTTAGTGAAATCACTATGTCCCTAATTAAAAAATTGTTTTAACTAAATTAAAAAAAAATACAAACAAGGATAAAAAAACAAAAAAGATTTCTTTCATTCCCTCTCATTTTCTTAGTTTTTATTACTCACGTGATGATTTTAATTATATCCCACTAAAGTCAGTCTAGCTAGTAGTAGGAGGGTCAGGATAGTTAATTTGCACAAGGTTCCAGATTCTAACTTTGTTGTTCTAATTGTATAAAAAAAACATTATTTTTTTTTTCTTTTTCATTTATTTTGTGGATATTTCAAATAATAGAAGAATCATAAAAAACATTTTCGTCCTTATAATTACAGATATATATATATACAGATATATATATATATATATATATATATATATATATATATATATATATATATATATATATATATATATATATATATTATTGTTGTTTTAGATTTTATGTAACATTGCTCTTGCAGAAAAAATACATATTCCTTTGAATTATGAGTAAGCACATGTTGTTCTGTTACGTAGTAATTTTCAGTTGGAATGCAATACTTAATATTTTATTATATTATATTGTGCCCATGCATACTGTGCGTTATGTGCATGAAACACGCACTTGTCTTCACTTCGTAGGTGCTACGTAAGCTATTAGCAACATTTTTGTTTTTAGCCATTGTAGGCATTGTTAGATTGTATTTAGAGGAATCACGAGCCCCACCTTAGTGGTGAAAGTTTGAATCATATATATGAAGTCATGGATATTGGTTTAACATGGTCATTGTATACCTAAAAAAATTGTCTTTTGAGATTATTTGAATAATTTATTATAAATATAATTGAATACTTGAAATCAATTGATCGAACTTTATACTTAAAAAAGTTTACTGAATTTGTTTCGGGTAAATAAAAAAGGTACAAAAATATCTGCACCCAAAATAAAAAGGTACAAATATTAATCTAATAAAATGATAAAAAGTGGAGTATTTGTAAAAAATATACTAACACATAAGTAAATGTGAGAATTAGTAGAGTAATAGTATATTAAAAGGAAGTGAATTTAGTGGTATAATTGTAAGTATTTCATTTATAATGCTCAAATGTGGACGAGTCATATTTTTAATATTTGAGCACAATTATGAGGTAATTTTAGTGTAGAGTTTGTCTGCCTAACCATTGAATATTTTGGTAGCCCAGACCAAAGGGGAGAAACTAACAGGGATTACCTACTTTTGAGCATAAGCAAACATAAAAATGGTGTAAGTTTTAAGTGGTTATATTGGATCTTGCAATTGATACCATGGTTCTAAAAGGTATTTGGTCAGACGGGACCATTTCAGCATATTACACTACTGGACCTATTTGATGGAGAATTGATATACGTGGCACCACTTAAGATTGCTGGATTGACAAAAGAGCTAGGTGTGCCAAGATGAGAAATTTGAGTCATTAGGGGAGTGCCTTGTTGTTGTGATGATCCAAGCATTTGTAAATTATAAGATGATCAAACCAGCTTTAATTTTGTTTAAACACTATTGTGATAGTAACCTAAGTTGGTCCTATGTCAATTTGAGTGTCTTTATGGTGACAATTTGAGCCTTAAGCAATTGGGGGTAGATGTAGAGGCATGGAAGCAACAAACAACCTAGTATTGTCATCATTAACTCAGTTCTAAATCAATCTGAATCATAACTTGACGGATTGATCTAGAGGAATCTAATTATCAAATTGTTCCATTTTTACACACTTTTCAAACACTGACACATTCTAATCTATTAGCTTTGTCACAAAAAACTCTAGGTTGGCAAACTACATACTCCAACATGCAACACCTTTTCATAACATAGTTCAATAGGCATAATAGGGAAAATAACATGGGATTTTGACCTAGATCTTGGTATTCCTAGAAGAATGATCACCAATACCACTACAATCATTGTATTTACTTGATTTTTATGTGACAGATATAATTTATGTATATAAATATCTTGGAATTAAAATCTAATTTTTTTTAGTATTTAGTATTAATTCATGTGAGTCAATCATTGACTCACTTGTAGAGGTGTTTGCGGATTGAACTGGATTGACCTTGAAGAGAAAATTCATCCGATTTAATTATTTTGATTTTGTTAATTTATCATTCAATTGGTAATAAATTTTTAATTCGATTCGATCTTATCTAATTTAAAAGAGTTTGGATTGAATCAGTTTTTTATTTTAATCCTACTTTTCAACTCTTTTTAGAAAGTACTAGATAAAAGGTATAATATATAATAAAAAAATAATTTAAAATATCAAATATTTTATTTATATGTCATTATATAACTAATAATAGAATATTTATGCATCTTAAGTCAAATAATTAGTAAAAATATCTTTAATTCAATAATTTTTTTATAAATAGATATAAGTTATATGATAATTTTATAAATTTGTAAGAAATAAATATAGAAATGAGTGATATTATAAATTTGAATAAAAATATATAATTATGTATAAATTTGGTTTGAATCAATTTCTAAAATCAAATTTGATTTGATCCAATAAAAAAATTTTGATTTTTCCAATTTTTCGATCCGTTTGATTTTTGAGTTTTTGAATTGATTTTTTTGATACACATCGGATTGAATCAATTTATAAACACCCCTAGGCACTTGTTCAATTATTAACACGTTGACCTAGTATGAACCTTGACCGTGTTAATGCCTAATTTGATTATGATAACACTTGTTTATATGCAATAGACTCATTTCTCAACTTTCCATAACACCTAATAAGGCATTCCTATTCCGAAGCTAGTTTTCTTTTTTGGACATTAATTATCTATAGGGTGAGAATAATTAAGTCAGGCTGGCCTAAAGGGGTCTACGACCTGACTTACATAAAGTCTGATTTGGACTGACTTATTTAATTAAAAGGTTAGACTCAGACTATTTTAAAAGCCTATTAAATTAAATAGATCAGGCTTAGGCTTATTAAAAAGCCTTATAAACCTGATAGATCAGCCTATATATATATATATATATATATATATTCATTTATATTATTTTTTTGAAACTAACAGACTTTGCTTACACATTACTATTCCATAACTTCCATTCCTATAATCAAGTAAGACTTTAATTACAATTTAGGTGTGAGTCATGTGTCCCTTTATATTCCTCATTATTTTTATTGGCTTTCATTTTCCTTTAACTTTTCTATTACGTTTCTATTCCAGGAATATTAATGTGAAATGTGAAGAAGGCTTTTAAAAAAGCTATCAGGTCAAGCCAGACTTTTAAAAAGGTCAGGAGCAAAAATAAAAGTCTTTGATAGACTATAGGTCAAACTCAGACCTCAAAAATTTATCGTAGGCTAGGCTCAGATCTTTTAAAGTCTGATCTGACCTATTCTCACCCCTAATTATTCACACCTATTTTGATCTTCTTAAGTACAAGGTCTTTGACTTCAATGATCATAAGATGATACTCTTGTAGTGCCATACGGCAATCATTTATTTGGTGGCCTCGACACGAGGTAGGAAAATGTTTTTTTTTTTTATTAATTATGTGTCCAAGAGGAAATTCTTATTTTCCACTTCTTTAAAGTTCTTGACCCTCTATGGTGGTTCTCTTATTTCCACGCGAATAAATCCTTCAATGCCAAATGTCATCCAAAAAGGTCATCTTTTAATTTGGAGGGGGGGTGGGGTGAAAAAGGCATTATGCAGAAGACTTGTTATGCATGATCCAACTACGTACTTGGTCCATGCTTCTTTAGACCTTATATCTTATAGGGGTGTTATAACAATCGCATAGTTAGCTTGTAAAATGCTAGATGACAGTCAACCTTTATATATAGTAGGGTTTGAAAATCCTTATCCATAAATTAGGTCTCATAACCAGTGATGACGACCTTTGGCAGTGTTAAACATGCTAATGCTATTGTAAAAAGAAAACTTTTTTTGATATTAGTCAAGGTTATAATATTAATAGTTAAGGCATCAGCTTCCACCCAATTAGTTTAGTAGTCCATTGTCACAATATATATTTGATCTAGTTTGATGTTGAAGAAAAATGTCCAAGGATATTGAGGTCTCATTGGTTGAATGGCCTTAAGGTATATATAAGGATCACAACAGGACGGACACATGTATTAATTACCCGCTACCGATTTTGTTGATAGAAACTACCTCATTATCCGCAAGTGCTGTAATTTTACCACAACCATTATTATAGTAATCTATGTTGTTATTTTAACATTCATTCTCTCGCTATTATTATTGCTATCATTGCAAGTGTTACTACATTATTATAATCATTGTTGTAAGGCTACTTTATATAAACTTATAGATAAATACTTATATAGAAAAAAAAATAAAAAAGGTAAAATATGTTAAAATAAAAAAATTAAAATCATAACTTATTTTAACTTATAAATAAAAAATTTATTTTATTTTATTTATCTTCTTTTCCTAAAAAATATTTGTTAACAAATTAATCTAAATTAGGCTGCAATTATTATTACCAATATGATCACTCTCACATGGCATTTTAATTAAATCATGCATGGAGTCATTTTATTTTCTTATTTGTTTTCTACATATGTTTATTAGAAAAATTATCTAAAGTAGATCATACTCCTCGTTATTCTCACATATCATTTCATTCAAATCATATTCGTACACTAATTATTAATATTGCACGCTCTTGCCCGATTGAATGGAATATTCAAGTTATCACCCTCAATTAAATATTGCTTGCATGCATTGAATATGAAATTAATTTTATTTTATATGCCAACCCATTTTCATGTCATGTGTTCTGGTCGACCAAACACATTCTCGGCAGTCCACTCATTATAAAATTTCAGTGTCAACCAGAGTGCCACTCAACAAAGTTACAAAAATTGCTGGTAGCATCAAACTGGATTGGATGAATGATTTAAACAAACCAAGAAACAAAACGAAAGTAATTATATAAAGTGAACCAGGCCAATATATAGTTTCTCATAAGAATCTCCAGTTATTAATATAAGCTGATATTTTATATGTAAAGTGAAACTAGTAGGCTAGTATGTTCCCATAAGAATCGCTAATTAATCTGATATTTAATTTCAGTATATTTTTACTCTTTTTTGTTGAATAAATTCTATACAGGTGATTTATTTTGCATTAGTTCCAGAGTTTTATTCTTTAATTATATTTTTTTTGTTTCTAACATATATTTTCTTTTAAAGATAATCTTATTTAAGTTATGATGAACTATTAAATATAAACGCATCTCTTAACAAAAGTTAAAACTTTTATTCACTCTATTATGAGAGACTTCTTTTTTTTACTAGACTTATTCTGTTAATATATTTATAATCAATCTTTTGAAACTATCTGAATTCGCTACAAGTTGGTACGCATATAATTGGCTTACTTAAATGACAGATGCTAGCGAACTATCAACATAAAATAATTATACTTCAATAAGATATAACTTGATGTTTATATTCAAGACAATGACAAAAAAAATATTGCACAGAAAAATTGAATATAAGAAGATGCTTTTTAATTGCATTTGATTAGATGTATTATTTTTGTTTTGTTTACACTGTCTTGTCGGTCTCCTACCATTAATTAAATTCTATTTCGACCATTCACCTATACAAAGGGGACATTAATGCATCGTTAAGAATTGCCAACTGTCCTGAGAATAGTTCATTTTATTAAGTTTTTTTTTATAATTTGTATATTCCAAAAAAAATTATGTGAAAAACAATTTGATTTGAATAAAGTACAATCGGTACGAGCAACAAAGTTATTTTTATGAATATTTAACCTAATATTTGAACTAAATATTATTGAACATTTTAGTGTAATTGATCTCTTTATTATGTTAAAATAAGAGTGCACGCTTGTTTTAATGTAATAACGAGATGTTCGGTTTAGGCAAAGGTTGAAAGTTACATGAAAGTTACTAAAACTTCCATCAACGGTTGGAAGTTACATGGAAGTTACTAAAATTTCTATCAACGGCAGTTTTTAAAAAGATAAAACTTCCATTAACCGCCAACAGTTTTTATAAAAATAAAACTTCCAACAACCGCCAATAACCACCTGTTCTTTGATCATAAATAATCATTCTGGTTCAGAAAGCATAACGGTGTGAAAAAACATACAAGACCAAAACAAAACTCTTGAATTGTAATCTTCTGATTTTATCCGATTGAACAATTTTGGTTGAACCCCGAAATTTGATTCAATCTGAAAGTGTTATACACGACTTCAGATTTATACAGTATCATCTCGATTTTCAAATTAACCAACAAAAGATTGAATCAAATCTTTCGAGATGACGAACGATAGTTCGAAGATGACAAGCAAGTTTGCGAAGTTGGACAAGTTTGAAGGGCAGGATTTCAGAAGATGGCAGAAGAAGATGCACTTTCTCTTGACAACATTGAATGTGGTGTATGTGCTGAGTACACCGATGCCGGTGTATATGGAAGATGAAACTCTAGATCAAACAAGGAAACGTTCGAAATGAGAGAACGACGATTACATTTGTCGTGGACACATTCTGAACGGTATGTCTGACTCTCTCTTTAATATTTATCAAAATGTTGAGTCTGCTAAGGAATTATGGGACTTTCTTGAATCCAAGTATATGGCAAAAGATGCCTCAAGTAACAAATTCTTAGTTAGTAATTTCTTTAATTACAAAATGATTGATTCGAGGCCTGTTATGGAACAATATAATGAATTGCTGCGGATTTTAGGTCAGTTTAATCAACATGATTTGAAAATGGATGAATCCATTGCAGTTTCATCTATAATTGATAAACTGTCTTCTTCTTGGAAAGACTTCAAGCATACCTTGAAACATAAGAAGGAAGAGTTGACTCTGGTTCAACTCGGTAGTCATTTCATGATTGAGGAGTCGCTGAGGGCTCAGGAAATTGACAAAGTCAATGATAAAAACGTAGCAGGTTCCTCTTTCGTTAATATGGTAGAGGAAAGTGGAACAGTTAAGCAAAATTACAATGCTAAAGGTAACAAACGAAAATTTCAAGGAAATAAGAACAAAGGTCCAAACAAACAGACAAAATTGTCATGTTGGAAGTGTGGGAAACTTGGTCATTTAAAGAGGGATTGCCGGGTGTTCAAAGGAAAGAACAAGACTGGTCCAAGTGGGTCTAATGATCCTGAAAAGCAACAAGGATGATGACGTTGCTTGGTGGTTTGATTCGGGAGCAACAAGCCATGTGTGCAAAGATTGTCGTTGGTTCAAGGAATTTAGACCAATCGATGATGACTCTATTGTGAAGGTGGGCAATGTTGCAACTGAACCAATCCTAGGATTAGGTTGTGTGAATTTAGTTTTTACTTTCGGAAAAAAAGTTTGTATTTGAATAATGTCTTATTTGTACCTGGTATTCGTAAGAACTTATTGTCTGGTATGATTTTAAATAATTGTGGTTTCAAGCAAGTACTTGAAAGTGACAAGTACATCTTGTCAAGACATGGTTCGTTTGTTGGATTTGGTTATCGTTGTAATGGAATGTTTAAATTAAACATTGATGTTCCTTTTGTTCATGAATTTGTTTGTATGGCCTCGTGTAGTTCTATAACTAATATGACAAAATCAAAAATTTGACATGCTAGATTAGGACATGTTCATTACAAAAGATTAAAAGATATGTCAAAAACAAGTATGATTCCTCCTTTTGATATGAACATTGAAAAATGCAAAACTTGCATGTTGACCAAGATCACTAGGAAACCTTTTAAGGATGTTAAAAGTGAGACTAAAGTCTCAGACCTTATTCATAGTGATTTGTGTGATTTGCATGCTACTCCATCATTAGGTCATAAAAAATATCTTGTTACTTTTATTGATGATGCATCAAGGTATTGTTATGTATATTTATTAAATACAAAAGATGAAGCTCTTGATAAATTTAAAATTTATAAGAAAGAGGTAGAACTTCATCAAAATGGGCTAATCAAAACTCTTCGTACGGATAGGGGAGGTGAGTATTATGATCCGGTTTATTTTCAATCTACTGGAATAATACATCAAACTACAACTCCCTATACACCACAACAGAATGGTGTAACCGAAAGGAAGAATAGAACCTTGAAAGAAATGGTGAATTCCATGTTATCCTATTCGGGTTTAAGTGAAGGATTTTGGGGTGAGGCTATGTTGATAGCTTGTTACTTGTTGAACCGAATTCCTAACAAAAGGAATAAGGTTACCCCATATGAACTTTGGCTAAGGCATATAGTCAAGTGTATAATGGGAAGTCTAGACACTTGGGTGTTAGACACAACATGGTTCGAGAGTTAATCATGCATGGTGTGATATCAGTGGAGTTTGTGAGAACTCAGCATAATTTGACCGATCATTTAACCAAAGGGTTAAGTAGAGATCTCGTGAAAAGGTCGGCTGTGGGATTAGGATTAAAGTCCATCTGAAATCTCTTATGTTAAGATACCCAATTTCCATCTAATATGACATTAGGTGTTGAATTCAATGTGGAAAGCTTAACATGTAGAGATTGGAACACATCATCGAAAGTATCCCAAAAGGAATGTGTTCGGTTCTGTAAGTTAAGGAGGTTGAAGTATAACTTCTCAATGGTTCTTTTGAAAAATTGCATTTGTAGATGCAAGAAAGAAAAGGACTACCTATATAAGCATGAGGTTTAGCCGCTTCAAGAAGCTAGGACTTGGCTTTGATATGCTTATGAAGGATAGGGACACAGGCTAGTAAAACTAGTGTCGAGCAAGAGTAATGTTATAAACTATTGTGCAGATTATCTTCATGTATTCATTATGAATAGAAAGGGTTCAATCCTTAGTGACACCCAGATATTCGAATATTTGAAACGTGTAATTTGCTAAGATGAAATTCAATCGTCACGATATTTCATCTATGCAGTAGTTTGTGGTATGTTATGACTTTGGTAATTTGATCGGTAATTACACTAAAATGGGGGAAGTTTGTTGGACATTTTAGTGTAATTGATCTCTTTATTATGTTAAAATAAGAGTGCACACTTGTTTTAATGTAATAACGAGATATTCGGTTTAGGCAAAGGTTGGAAGTTACATGAAAGTTACTAAAACTTCCATCAACGGTTGGAAGTTACATGGAAGTTACTAAAACTTCCATCAACGACAGTTTTTAAAAAGATAAAACTTCCATTAACCGCCAACAGTTTTTATAAAAATAAAACTTCCAACAACCGCCAATAACCACCTGTTCTTTGATCATAAATAATCATTCTGGTTCAGAAAGCATAACGGTGTGAAAAAACATACAAGACTAAAACAAAACTCTTGAATTATAATCTTCTGATTTTATCCGATTGAACAATTTTGGTTGAACCCCGAAATTTGATTCAATCTGAAAGTGTTATACACGACTTCAGATTTATTTTATATCATCTCGATTTTCAAATTAACCAACAAATATGCCAAATGGCTTAGAGCAAGAAGAGGGTAAGAGTTCTAATATTTGAACTTGACCATTTAAAAAGAGAAAGCAAAGCTTTTTTGTGTCATAGGGCGCCACCAGACTCCCAGACTCTGCTTGGAAGGTGGAGAGGATTCATAGATAGTTTGTTACCCTGTCCTTGGCTTCATCATAGTATGGTCCAAATTCAACAAAATTTTTATCCTTGGATGGACCAAAGACAGTGAGTGTTTCTCTTTTTTTCGTGTGTGTGTGTGGAAAACGTGACATTTGATGGTAGAAGATGGGATGGGAGTGTGTGGATGTGATTAATTAGCAGCATTAAATCTGAGAATTGAGGAGACTAATTAAATTAGTGACATATATATGTGTACTAGTTCTTTCCTCAATCGGATTATTAAAAATGCTGTTCCAACTTCTAAGTTCTAACGTTGCATGCGTGCATAACAAGTTGAAGATGATTGGGATCAGACTCATGCATGAGGGGACCAAACAAAGGCCCTAAAATAAAGACTTTTTAAAATTTGGGGAGGTCATGGCCCCCTCACGTAGCTCTGTCATCATTAATTATAATGAATTAGAAAGATGCAAGGAAGGAAAAAAAAAAAATCCACTAAAGTCAAAAACATGATTTTGAAAGCTTAAAAGTAAAAAATAAAATAAAATAAAAGTTAAACGGTGCCTAGATAAAAAGTTCAGTATAGCTTTGAAAATCATTAATACGGCAACCTTAACCATGATTAATTTGAATTGACTTTGATACAAAATTATCGTGTTTAATTTACACTCAAAATTTTTGGGGTTTTGAACCATGATTCAATTTATCGTGTTTAATTTACACTCAAAATTTTAAGCTCAACTCATTTTGTCAGCCTAACTTGCTCGACTCACACCTCTAGTCTTAGTTGATCAGATCCATTTTTTATTTATTTATACTAAGATTTGTATAGTGGGTTGGTTAATCAAGCTCGTCATTGCCTTAAATTAGAAATTACATTATGAAGTCGGTTAAGATTACGGAACGGGTTAAGAGAAGAGAGACAAGAAAGAATTTCACAATTTACGCTTAAATTAAAAATTAGAGTTAGTTAAAAAAATATTTTTTTGAAAAGACAAAAAAAAAAAACGAAAAAAAAAATAGTGTAGACTTAACGTTTGTTAGTTGAGCCTAGAGTTATCTTAATACCGGCAATTCAAGAGAAATTTGACGATAGTTGTTGTCATCCAGTTACACTAAAACATAAACATAATGTTACTTATCCAGCAGCTTATATTCAAGTCAGCAAAAACTCTATAAATGTAAAACCTTATATAAATATAAGAATTAAATATCTTTTATTTCTTGTAATTTAGGGTTTTTTATTTTTAGTTCTTATAGAATTTTTTATTTTTTTAGTCAGTATAAATTATTTTTATTTTTATTTTTATTTTGTTCTTATGATGTTTTAAATAAATTTTTTCATTATTAAAAATATTATTTAAAGTGCTTTAAAGATTAAAAATAAAACACAGGAAAAAAAATTGTAAAATGAGATACTTAAGTCAATGAATTTTTTTAAACAAAGTCAAGCCCAAATTTTAATTTTGTTTTCATTTAAATAAAGAAAAGTATTAGTAACATATTACTCTCCAACACATTATATAATACATGCTTTTTTATTGGTTAAAATTTATTAAAATCATAAAATTATAAAACTCGTTAAATAAGGTGTGGAACCTACGTATTTTTATAATTTTTAACAAATTTTAATCAATAATAAAAAAATGTATAACTAACATTTTTTTTAAATAATAAACTAAACATGTGCACTCCATTTTTTCACATACCAATCTTAAATTGTAAATGTTTAACTCAACTTGTTTACATATTATACCGTCAAGTCTCCATTGGGTCGAGCTCAATGAGCTATGAATTTCATGCTTTAAGTTTTTTGCACTATTATACTTAAAGCTAATGTGTTGTGTGTCCTTTGATCTCCATTGGGCTTATCCCAATCGACCAATCACATGCCCAACCTCATAGGTATAGGTTGATCGACCTCACTCCAATACAAAAGGTCTACCCACTTTGATTATCAACGCCTTATCTTATAATTTTAGGAGATCTTATCATATCTTAATCTATATACTAATCATATCATAACTATATGTCAACCATATGTAATTATATCTTATCTAAATTATCTATTGTCTATGTGAAATATGGAAATAAGATAATCAGATCTTATCATTATTAATAAACTCTATATTACCCATATCTCACCCAAGAGTAGAAAGAGAATACACTTTTTATCTCGAGAATAGGAGACCTCTAATCTAAGGAAGGAACACTATTCTGGAACACGTAACTACTTAGTAATTATCTTAAACATAATTTTTAACTCAATCACTAACCTCAAATTCAATTCTTAAAACAAAAGAAAAAAATAAACTATGCATTAAAGTAATTTTTTTACTGTCATTTAATGACAAATTAACATAAATGAAAAAATTATTATCTTAAAAATTATATCAATTATGGTAAGTATGTTTGAATAGGCAACCATGTCATAAACATAAAAACTATATGAGTGACCAATTGAGTTACATTGAAAAATGAATTGTAATTATATTTTTATATGTTTGATTTCGCATTAAAGAAAAATCATAATAAATTATGAATTCAAAATTAATTATGTGTTGAAGTATCTTTGAGTAATTTTTGTTGTGTGGGATTCAAAATTTTATACTGAATTTTACTTTTAAATTACTTTTATGACAAGATGTTGAAACATAAATCACATTATTTTAGAATTAATTTTAAGCAAAATCATTTTCATCGAAAATTAATTCTACTAACATCCATCTAAAACAGACACTGAATTAGAAAATTAGATGTAGATTCAATTAGATGCCACTGCAATCGAAACACATCTAATTTCTAATGGATTCACATGATTCAATGCACAATCATTAATTTTAACATAAAAAACATTTACGTTAATTTTTTTCTAATTGTGTCTAACTTGAATTCGAACGTTAGAGTCGAACTCAAAAGATCAAGTATATTTATTTTGAATTTTAATAAAATTAATTTCAGACCATGAAATGTTATTAAAATAGTACATATTTAAATCATTTTTTGACATTAAAATTTATTAAAAAAATGACTGGACCTTCGTGGCGTTCTAATTTCGCAAAAGTCAGGTTGGGACTTCAGACGGATTACGATCATCTGCGTCCCTTTTTGTTACTCCTTCTCTCTCTCCTCCTCTGTTTTTCTTCTGCCAGCTCTATTTCCCTCTAGAGTTCTCATTCTCTCTCTCTCTCTCATTAATTTCTCTCTCTCTACAATTTTCTCTATACTCCAGCTGTGGTATTTCTGTCCCTGCCAATACCCCCACCTAGTCCCCTCTTCTCAGGCTCAACAGTCTTTTCCCTTCTCTTCCAAGCTCACAAACACACACACCCAAGTGCTTCATTTTCCCCTTCTTTCTAGGAACTTTTTTTATTATATTAAGGTAAACCTTGAAACAACCTTAACCCTTTCATTCTAGTTTTAGCAGTTTACCATGCCATTTTCCCAGTGTCTTCTGGTGTCTTGGTTTGGTTTTGGAGGCAAAAAATGGCTTTTTTATTATCTTCTAAAGGGAAAGTTTTCATCTTTGAGAGTTTTTTCATGTTGGGTCTCTTGCTGCTCACATTTTTTATGATCCTATGTTTTTTTTTGGGTTGTTGTTGTTGTTGTTACTGGAGCTCATTGTTTTGCCTCTTTCGGGTGTGTTGTTGTTTTTCAAGTTTGGAGAAAAGTCCTTTTGATTTTTGTTGTATTTTCTCTTTGATGGTGTTGATGGTTCTTCCGTGTTTGGTTACAGGGTGTTTCTCTCAGGGTCGCATTCGGAGTTAGAGAGCAACAAAAAAATAAATAAATAATAATCGCATATTTAATTTCTCTCTCTGTTTTCTTGTGATGTACGTTTCTCAATGACGAGAAGTTGACAGCTTCGCCCCCCCTCAATTTCTCGCGATATTTCTCAAGGTACGTTTAATTTCTCCCTACTCTCTACTTTTGGGATTTTTCTTTTTTCACAAAATCTAATTCATGATTTCATGCCTTTATTTATTCTATGAAATATTTTTCTAAAGAAAACATTTGTTATAATTGGTGCGGGTAATGTTGGTCGCAAAATGTAACCATTAGTGGAAAAAATTGCCGTGGCTAAGGGAAAGCAATGGCATAAGAATGCTTCATTTACGCATACTTATTAGTTGTTTCTTTGTCTGTTTTGAACCATTGATTGCAATGTTAACGCATGATTTCTGGCAGCGTTTGAGACTTTTGGGGTGCTTTAAATTGTAATGTGTGTGGGGGAGTATGGTACTTGTGAAACTGCAAATTAAATTTCAAATTTTTTTGCTTTGGGATGATTTTTTTTTGTGTCTCGAATTCTTGTCCCGTGTTTTTTTGGAAGGTAAAATATGGATTTTTTTAGAGCACGAAGAATCTCTCATGTTGTAATATTTTGATCTTTTTTAATGATAGGCATGTGAACGTCTGACATAATGGATGTTGAAATGACATTAACTTTGGAAAGATATCAGTATGTGGCACAGTTCTTCTCTGTAAAAAATATTTGGATTCACCTTTATCTCTCTTTCTTTACTTTTTAATAATGGTAATAATATACTACTCTTTTGTATAAGAAACGTTACGCCTTATTATATTTTTAATTTTTAACAGTTAAAAAGAATAATTTAGTGGTAATTAAGTGGTAGTAATATTCTTCTACAGCTTTCTAATTTTCGCCGTTATGGTACAATTGTACACAGTACAAGTGCTCAGAGGCCGTGATTTTAGTCACGGGAAATTTAAATTATCTCTCCTAACTATGATGTACAATCATAACATTGTCTATTTGCCTAAACTATTTCTTGTCTTTATTTGTTTTATAGAATATATATTATTGTTTAAGAAACATGTACACTTTGAGTATGGATGTAAAAAGGGTACAAAGGAATAAGAGACAAGAAAAAATGACTAGATTTTTTTAATTGTTTAAAGGAAAATTATTTAAAACAAAAATCCAGTTTTTTCTTCACTTGGATAAAAATAAAATAAAAATGGTATTTTGTGAGACAATGGCATTCCATTTTCATTTTACTTTTCCTTTTCTCTTTTCCCCTATAAACTCTTGCCGGCCTACTAAGCACACGTATTTTTGGGCGATATAAATGTCTTCTCTATAACATGTGTTTATGTTATTTTACATGGTCCCGTTTTTACTTGCACCACAAAAAATTAAAAATATTACCTTTTCAGGACTAATTTGGGGTAAAAAAAATTTGCGACAATTTTTTAAAAATTATACCTAAATTGTTGCGTTATTAATTTTAATTTTTCTTGGTGAGGTCCTTAGTTATATGGGAAAACATTTCACTAACTTTTTCCCCCCTTTTGATACATGCTCCGTAGTAACACATTTTCCATTTGTCACGATAATAAAGTTAGATATACCATGTCAGACATGTATATATTCACTTTCATATGTGTTCTATATTTGACACTGTTGGCTAAGTACTATCTTACTGCAGGCTAGATAGTGGTGTTGGATATGCATAACTCAGGGAATCCTAAGGATTATGAATCAGGCCTATATATATATATATTCAATAGAAGAATAGTAGTCAGTTTTTTTAAACTGGTTTCATTGAGAGTCGCAATTCAACTATGATCTACCTAGATCCTATGATTGCCCTACAAAAATTGTAATATAACTGATTTTATAATTTGATTTTACCATTCCTTTGTAAAACATAGGAAGTGAATGGAAAATCAAGGTTGATGGAGACCCTCTTTAATCATTATTATTGCTTATATAATAATTCATGCCAAAGAAAACTAATTCACCGGCTACTTATTATTATAGAATAAAAGAGGCTATGATTAATTGATTGATGGGCCATTTGGTTGAGCCTATTGCTCAATACTCCTTGAAGCGAAATTAGGATGAAATAAAGTATGTTGAAATGATGATATTGTTTTCTTGCTTGGAGGTGGTGTTAAATCAGGACCTATTACTCCTAAAGTTTTGCTTTTTCACAGTATTATTAAACTGTATTTATTTATTATTTAATTTTAATTATTCAATCTTGTTACGTAAGACCTTGGTTTTGTGTTTAAGAATCATGTTGCAAATTGCCATGATGGACAGGATGCCTAGTATTACGTGGATAAACTACAATTTTGAGCTTTTTAATGTATCTTTAGATCCTTGGCCTTCGGTTTCTATTCTCTTAGCTTCCTACACATTGCGTGTTAGAAACTGCTTTTTGACACTCTTTAAAAATTGGTTATACAATAAATTTTTAATAGATGGAGTATTACAAAAAGAAAAATTCCTTCCTCTACTAAAGGGCCTCGATCTATGTGTTAAAGCATTACCCTTTTGTTTTTGTTAATAGCTTTTGCTTGAACATGCTAATCATGATCACCATCGTGTTATAACACTTTATTTTATTGTCCTCGTGAAAACCCTTTAAAGATATTGCCACTTGCATATACATATATACATTTCAATAATCACATTTCTGATCTGTATTTGGAAACTTTGGTGGTGGTGGTGGTTGCTTGTGCAGATGGAATCAGTGAAGCCGTCGGCCGTGACCCCGCGAAAGAAGTTGGCACGCAATTTTGCGAAGGTTCTTCATGTCAAAGCACTGATTGGAATTGCTTCAGTTGATGGATTGAAGAATGTTATATCTGATGCAAATCTCAAGGATGAAGGGAACATTGGTAAGAGTAAGGCTACACTGAATTGGTCTGAGTCATTCAATGAAGATGATGATGAAGACCTTCAAGAGAGAGAGGCCAATGAAGCACTTTTGGCAAAGCTTTTTGCTAGCATTTCAACTGTTAAAGCTGCATATGCTGAGTTGCAGTATGCTCAGTCACCTTTTGACCCTGATGGCATTGAAGCTGCTGATCAATTGCTAGTGTCTGAGTTGAAGAACTTATCTGAGCTAAAGCAATGTTACTTGAAGAAACAGTTTGATCCTTCACCCAAGACTGCAATACTCGAGGCCGAATCCAAGGAATTGCAGGGTGTGATCAAAACCTACGAGATCATGGGGAAGAAGTTGGAGTCACAGGTGAGGCTCAAGGATTCCGAGATAATTTTTCTTAGGGAGAAGTTGGAGGAAGCTAATAGGCAGAACAAGGCAATCGAGAAGAGATTGAATCAAAGTGGCCAACTATCCGGGCTTGATAATCTTCACATAACAGGATTAAGTCCTAGCCATTTCATCACGGTTCTTCGCCACACGGTCCGGTCCATTCGCAACTTTGTGAGGCTGATTGTTGATGAGATGAGATATGCAGGTTGGGACGTTGATGCCACGGTCGACGCCATCGAGCAGAATGTGGTTTATATGGCGGAAGATCACAAGTGTTTCGCGATCGAGGCCTTTGTTTGCAGGGAAATGTTTGATGCATTCCACATTCCAAACTTCGCCCTTTCAAGCGAGTCTCTTCTAGACAAAAACAGGAGACAACAGTGGTTCTTTGGGAAGTTCAATGAGATGAAATCAATGAAGGCAAAGTACTACCTAGCCGAGAAGCCAAGATCATCGTTCGCAAAGTTTTGCCGGGTCAAGTATTCGAGACTTGTCCATCCCAAGATGGAGTCATCGTTTTTTGGCAACCAGAGTCATAGGAACCTTGTGAATGCAGGAGGGTTTCCAGACACTGAATTCTTTGCCTCATTCGCCGAGATGGCGAAGAGGGTGTGGCTTCTACACTGCTTGGCCTTCTCCTATGAGCCTCAGGCTTCAATCTTCCAAGTGGGGAAAGGGTGCAGATTCTCTGATGTGTACATGGAAAGTGTGAATGATGAAGTCTTCCTCTATTCAGAAGTGGAATCAGATCCACAAGTTGCTTTCACAGTAGTTCCAGGGTTTAGGATTGGTAAAACTGTTTTACAGTGTCAAGTGTACCTCTCACAGCACCAAACCAAGGTTAAAAAAAAAATAACTTCAACAAAGCAAAGGTAGTTGCTGCAAGCACTTACTGACCCCACAACTCAGGTGATTGAACTGGAAGGCAATTCATTATTTTCTTAGTGAAAAAGAAATTTTTGGAGGGAAATGAAGGGGCCTTGTTGTGGGGACTGTGCCTATAGGCTAACTCACTGGGGCATCTTTGTCCATTTGTATTTTGGTCATTTTGAAAAGAAAAAGCCATTGGACCGTTGCATTGGGAACTGCCCTTTTCTTTGGATTTTTTTTTTAATTTTATGCCAGATTTATCAAAGAGACATCCCCCCAAAATTTTATTATTAGGCCGGTGACAGGGATTGTCTAGCTGTTATGCATCTTTTAGTAAACACTGCATTTTATAATTTATAATATGTACATAATGATATATAGGTGGGAATTTTATAATCCTCTTTTCCTTTTCTTTTTTATATTTTATTTTATTAATCTTTGTTCTGCTCAATTCCCCTATTTTTGACCCAATTGAGTTTATTTTCACATGCCACTTGTTGTGCCTTTAGATGCCTCCAAATCTATGTGTTGTCAACTTAGCTATTAATTATTCCTCATTCCTCCTACGGAATGCTGCTTTGTCGTGGTTAAATTTGAATAACAAATAAAAAATCGCTTGATTTCCAATTTTGTCCTTGTTAGATGTGAGTATCTTTTAATGGGCTTAACTAATTTCTATGGGGACTACTCTTGTAGTTGTTGTACGATGTACATTGGGTTTTGCAAATGTATTGAAAGCTAGCTGGGCCCCACATGTGAAGCAAACTTTATTCAACGAAGTCGGTGTTGAAGGGGCATGTGAAGACAATATTTGCAAACCTTTCTTTGTCCCATAAAGGAGATGTGATTCTTGTTGATGGTTTTGTATTGTATCTATGCATCTTCGTGTAATGCTTCCCAACCGTTGCAAATATCTCTCCCAATGCAAGTGATTGTTGTGTAATGTCTACATTGGGCTCCGATTCATTCACATGGTGGGAGTGGAAAGTGGGCAAGAACCATAAGATCTTAAGGGGGCTATTCATGCCTTTAAAATCTTGGAAAGTTTTCTTTTACCGGAAAATAATTGAAGGTCAAACTTTTTTACTTTGATAACGTTTGGTCCATGTGGCAAGGGGTAGATTTAGGTGAGTTATGTATACTTTAATTTTATTATAATTATTGTGGAAGAGAAAAAAACTATCTCATAATAATTAATATTTTAGTTTTTTTAATATAACATTAATTATTTTTTATAATATTAATGATGGACAATAAAATTTATAAATAAATTAATGATGATATAAGATTAATTTTATAAAATTATTATTTTTCTTTATCTAATTATTATTTTTCTTGATATGACTAAAATAATTTAAGACGATTATTATTTTAGATAAGAGAAAATAATTATATATATTTAATTTTTCTACATGTTGGGGGGCTTTATTTAAATTTCACTTGTGTGAATGGTACGGTCAGCTTAGCATAATTTTCACATTTTGATAAAGGGCCATTGAATAGAGATTTTACTTTGGTGTGACAGGACAATGCTCTTTTGCTATAACATAGCTGACAAAATAAAAAGTTTGGCAGATAAAAGATAGTGGAATAATGTTCCACTTTTTAAGAATAGAAAAATACGGGTACATATTTTTTTTATGGGATATAGTTGTGTCCGGGTATAATGGATTTTAACGACCAAAAAAGAAAGAAAAGGTGAGATCATTGGCTATTGCAAGTTGAAAGAAGCCACTTGTATGCACACTTGAGACAATAATTGATGTGGGTGATAATTAGTTCCTTATTGCTTATGGGCCTCATGGCTACCGTAAATATGGGATGGGCTCTCTGAATAAAATGTTTAGAGGTTTGAAACTTTGAAGACCCTTACTATATCTCTTCTTAATTCTCTTTAAAATAAATTATAATATTTTTTTAATCTTATAATTTACAATATGTAGTGGTTAGTTTTTATTAAATGAATCCTTTCTCATTCATTCCTTTAGTATTTCGTTTACCATTATAAATAATGTTATCTTGAGATTGAGAAAATTAGAATTCAGTTTCTAATTGAGGTAAAGATATAACTGATAAAAAGAACAAAGGGAGCAGGCTGTTGGCATAATGACAATTTAAGAACTTAATTAAACTTTTGCACTCCACACAATTGGTCTGCAGGTCTCCCTTGTTAGTTAAAAAGATTTGGATTCAACTCTCCTTTTCTGTTTTGATAGATGAAGTTTTTAAAGAAATATTAAGTCCTTATAATATTGATTAATAAATAAAAATAAAATTTTGTGAAAAAGTGTTATTAGTACACTTTCACCGTGATTCTCAATAAAACATTTTTTTATTAATTTTTTAATTAAAGTTTTAACCAAAAAATAAAAATAGTGGACATCTTAATGATAATATATTTTTAACTAATAATGATTACTGATATTTCTTTGGTGAAACTTCATTGAATGAAACTTAACTTAAATATCTTAAAGAAAATTTCATGTTTGAGTTTTGTGAATAACAAAAAAGTAATTGAGAGTGTAAATCTTCATAAAAGTGGTCAGAAAAGTTTTTCAATAAAAATGAGTCATTGATAAAATTAATGAATATTTCACAGTTATATCATAGTGGAAAAAAATAATGTTAAGAGTTAAAATGCATTGGTAGATTTTGATATTATAAGCACTAAAGGGCCGTAGCTGATGGGCCTAGTGGATTTTAAATTTGGATTTGGACCACTTAACATTATGATGGCATTGATTGAAGGGAGGTTCTATTTGATTTTTTCTTCTTCTCATCTCTCTCTTTTATATCATGAAAATTAGTTTTCAGAATGTAAAAACAATTCTAGAAACCAATTTCTGAAAAAAGAGGAGTGTTAAAGAAAAAAAGAAGAAGAGAGAATACAAATAGATTTATCCTTGACTTTATGGTGTCCCATGTCATCACTACTGTACTCCCCTGTTATGGTTTGGTTATCAAGTGATGGACTTTGAATTTGTTTGTGAAATGAGATTTCTAATCAGCATATCATAGAAACTTCCATTCCTTTGTTTTTCTTTAGCCATACTGGCATATCATAGAAATGATATTTTAAAAAATATAAAATATTTTTTTAAAGATAAAACATTAGAAATGGCATAATATAAATATAGAAAAAATGTTGGAGACTTGAAAAATAATTAAATGACGGGTAATGTGACCTTAAAGACCATTTATCTGATGCCAATGAACGTTTGTCCTCCTAAGTCCTAAATCTAAAACAAATAATGGTCACTTTTTACATAGAATCTTCCATTCAACACACATTCTCTTTGCTTAAATTGGATTTGATTCTCTCACTGAGACAAGTCTGATAGCCATGCTTCCCCTTTTGATTTATTTAATTAATGAAAAAAATATACACTGGGGTGCCAATTTGTGGAGACCATCATCATATATTATCTAGATTCTCTTCTTACCCCTTTAATATAAGTAAAACCCTTTATCTAAAAGGAAAATGCACACCGCTTTGTAGAACGAAATTATCATTTATGCACGAGTCTTACATTCTCAAAATTAGGGAATCAGTGAAAAGACGAGTAAATGATGAATTTCGTTTTTGAAAGTATGAGGTGTTGTTAATTTGGTCTCAAAAAATAATAAAATGATAAAAAAAAGTCACCGAAAGTATATTGGCCATTCATTTTAGTCTAAAATTTAAAAAATTGTATAACTTAAATGACAATATTAACATACTTTGATAATTAAAATAATAATAAATATTTAAGTTTAAAGACTAAAATTGATCATTTACCCGCAGAAAGACAGAACGAAATTTGACATTTTGAGATCAAATCTAGAAATTGTAGTTCAAGCATTTATCAAAAAGTTATGAGCACTAGCCACTGCACCCGAGCTGGTCCAAAAACACCTTCAATAATGCATACAAAATATTTGACTCATTAGAAAACAAAATTGATTCCTTAAAAAAAAAAAAAATTGATCGTTGCACATATGATCTGTTATGTGTAAACTAGAGACCCATCTAAGAAGATTAAAAGTGGGCGAAGTGTGTGATTATAAGTATGGAAAAGTATATCATTATCCCTCCCATGTTTCAATCACGGGAAATTTGCTTCATGTGTTTTAAGGTAAATTAAGTAATTAGATTATATAAAGTCAACCCAAAAATAAAACGACTAAATTAAGTTTGGGTTTTAAGCCTACCAAAAAGTTATTTGTTATTAATTTTTTAAAGTAAAAAAAAAAACATTACATGTTGATTAAAAAATCACACATATCATTCTTTTTCTTTTTTAGAATAAAAAAAGTCACCACAATAAAGTGAGAGATGTGACCTTTCAATCCAGATTCCTCACATATTCTATTTCCGGACCAAAATTCCGGTACTAAAAAGCATGCCTTGATTGAGAGGCAGAGGATGGGGATATGACACTTCTATTATATACCCCACTATTAACTTGAACTTAGGAAACAAGATCAATAAAACCTCTGAATAATTGTATTGCACAAATACTATAATATATTTTTGTTACATAGGAAACTTATAATGTAACATAGAGAAGAAGGATATTGTCAGAACTTTATGGTTACAAAGAAACATATGACCCTTAGTTTTGTCATTGATTATTTGATACACAAGTAGAGTTGCATATTTATGTGGGATCAATAAGATTAAGACATCACTTCATTCACTAGTGTCCTTCACCGGGGCTGGGATTAGATACTACTTCTTCATTGGAAAGATGAGCAACGAGCCTTCCACTACCATTCTTGTGATGATAACCATTGGCCTCAATTGAAGGTGGGGTACCCTTCAAAGAGAGCAATTCTTGTGTCTCAATTTTGAGAATCTTTCGGGCATCCAAGACTGAGGAATAGCATACCAAAACAAGTAGAGTGGTGAGTAAAACAGAATTCAAGCGAGCCATGTGGATCACTAATGTAAGGAAAGAAGTACCAATGTGTTTGTTTGTGTCTTTGTGATGTGTTGAGAGAGAATGGCATGTGCATGCTATTTATATGGTTTTGGATCCTCTTGAATTTCCTTTATGCATGCCAGCGGGGAAAGACACATAAACAACTTCGACAATTGGAGTCATTTGTGTATGGTTTCATTCAACTTTGTTTTGTATCTTTCTTAAACCTGAAAAGAAACACTAGAGATAAAAAAAACATGATGCGACACAAATTCCTATTTATTCAAATTTAAGTTTTTAGGAGGGCGAACCCTGGTGCAGCGGTAAAGTTGTGTCTTGGTGACTTGTTGGTCATGGATTCGAATCCGGAAAATAAAAAAGTTACAATCGATTTTGGAGTATATGAATGAAAAAAAAGAGAAATAGAAAGAAAAAGTAAAGGAAGAGAAGAAAAAAAGTGGTAAATGTTACTAATATAACGTGATGAAAATAAACAGAGAAATAAAAAATGAGATGAAAATGATAGAATGAAAAATAGATGTAGGATATTATCTTCGCTAAATAACAGACTTTTTTTTAACTATTCATCCCATTAAAAGAGTTAATTGATTTAGTTAATAATATTAAATTTATTAATAGTTTGTATTATTTTTTAAAAAAATTACGTACTTATGATTCGTCTTCTCACTTTTTCTACTTAATTTTATTTTTATCCAGTTAGTCAATATGCATTAATCATATTCTCCCATCTTCATACAAAGAATGGATTCATCATACTAATTTATAACATTTATTATAAAAAAAATTAATAGAGATGAGACAATTTAAAAATAGTCTTCCGAAAAAAGAACAAGCAAATTCCAGAAATGAATATTACATATAAGAATAAAGATAGTAATAATATGTTTGGTTTCACACTTCTGTGATTTTCATAAGTTAATAATTATAACTTTCACATCTGAAATATGATTCTATTTTTTTTAATGAGTTTCCAAACACACTATTATTCTTTGGTCAAATAATACATGGTTAAAGTATAAACATTAATGGACACATGATACTAAAAGAATGATAATTGTCCTAAAATTCCTTGTAGATGTTGGGGTTAGGTTAACATAATATATTGAGACGTACGTCCATTGTTCTTGTTTGTTTGCTCCAAACACCGTGGTGAGTTGCTTGTAAAGTTGAATCTTCTTCACCACAAGGCATTGTCGTTTTGATCTCATACAAAAGTGCACTCTTTCATAGTTCATTAGCTAAAAGTTCATATTATGGCGACCACTTTGACATTCAATTCCATTGTGGTCTTATTCTCAAGGAGCCATCGATGACATTAATTCCGTAAATGAATTATATGTTTCATCTTGTTTTTGACCTGAAACAATGAATGGCTAAGTTAGTAGTTCCACCATATGCCAATGCTTTGAGAACTGGTAGAAATTATTGTGACCCTTTTACTATATGTCAAGTTTAGTGACTCTCATAATTGTCTATAACAACACATATACTACTATTCTCATGGTAGGGGTCAGAATACATGATATTCGCGGGTGAGTGATTCAGGTCAGCGGCACTTCTGAAGTGCGAATTAAACATTATTGGTGACTTGTGTCATGCAATTCCTTCTTGAATATGATTGTTAAGGTGAAGACAAAAGAAAAAAGCAATAAGCAACTAGAAAGTGATGAATAATGACTGAGGGAGATTGGTTACTTATAAAAAAAGATAAGACGTTTAATATCATATATATTGTGGAAGTAGTGTGCTTGCACCTGAAAAAAGTGCATGATAGCGAGACACATATCTTGTTGTGTTATCGGGTACATGTACCTAACCTATCAAAACATTGAGACAATGAGATTTAGTTCTATAAGCTAGTAATCAAAGTAGGAAGTTCATTCTTTTAGCTCCAACCTGGTCAACTTGAGCTCTTAGATATTTATCAATTAGTACACACCCTTTTGTTCTATGTAGCACATTGATGTAATTAATTAGTGACTATTATTTCTCACTAATTTTTTCCTCGCACTCAAATAACTGGCGCAACACACACAACAAATTTGTTTTCATCATGAGGACACTTTGGAATTCTCAAAAATTGTAACTCTTGAGTGGCTGATTAGTAACAAATGATGGTAATAACTGAGGATTCGATTTGAGATTTCTTACACGACGTTTCTAGTGCCAAGTATGTAGATTTAGTCATTCCAACCAATTTTCCTTAACTTCGAACAAGTCAACCTTCAGAGGATATATGCAAAATTTCTCTGTAATCACTAATCAGTAACGAATCAACATTTCCTTTCCTTCCCCCAATTCTCAAATCTTGGGGAATTGGATATCTATACGCTTCGATTACCCACAAAACACTAGATTTTGCACAACTTAGTGGCAAAGTTGTTTTCAAAGAATATTACTAAAGGAGCACTATGCTTTTAAATTTTAATGTAATATAGTACCCCCAACATTCCTTTTTAATCTTATTGTGTGTGTCATAACTCTTAACTTGATGGATATAAAATCACTTTGATTTTAATGTGTGTTTGGATGGATGTTGGTAAAATTGATTTTGAATGGAATTGATCTTATAAAATTGATTTTGGTTAAAATTGATTTTAAAGTTATGTAATTTATGTTTTATTATAAAATCAAGTTAGGAATAAAATTCAATATAAAATTTTGGATCCAACACAAAAATTACTTAAAATTGTTTTATCTTATAATCAATTTTAAATTCTTATTCAACGTGAAATCAAACACATAGAAATGTACCCAAAATTAATTCTGGCCAACGCCAAACTAAACACATACTTAATCACTCTAGGGTAGCTTAGAGTTAGTTTCCTTTCTTGTTATTGTTTTTTTTTTAAGTTGACTCATTTTTTGTTTTTTTTTTTTTCGAGCTCCTCGTTCTTAAGACTCAATTACCTAATTCATTAATATTAAGAAAAATGGTTAATTTAATTGATAGTAATAAAGTTATCTTAAATTTATAAATTTTTTTCAAAAACTATCATGGTAATTAATACTTCTCTCTTTTTTAATTGTTTGTCAATACATTTTTTTTAATTTAAATTAAAAATATTTCTAATTTAAAAATAATTAATACAACAAATATTATAGATGAGTTCTTATAAAATGAAATAAATATAGGAATGGATCTCAGTTAGTAGTTTTTATCTTTTCTGTTATACACACAACTCACATCTCACGTATAAATACTTTACTCATCCATGAATCCATTCAGAATTTTTCCTTCTCAATATTATAACATAACTCATTGCTTGTAACTATTCTGTATTGTGTATCAGCGATACAAAGTCCAACAAAGGGTTGTTTTTAAAAAAGTTGTTCTGGGCTCCTATTCGGCCCACAAAATCAAATAAAATTTATTTGCTAACCCAAAGTTTATTAGACCCTGACTTCAATCAAATTCCCTTCATCACTTGAAAACCTTCTTAACACTACACAGGAGCCTATACATATGTGAATCACAAGAACATGACCGTGAACCGTAAGTGACAGAAATTGTAAAATCAAGAGATTTGATATTGATATTGAGAAATTTTTTAAACACTTTTATGCATGAAACACTATCGTGAGTCGTGACTCAACAAAAGTCTTATAAATAGGTAAATACTAACAGATGTCATTAGAATATTGTTTAAAGAAATTAAATAGAAATATTTTTATTGGATGACGAAAAATTGTGTTGTTTATGATTTTTTTTACACTCATATTATTTACACAATAAATATTTTTTCCTTTTAATGCTTTAACCAATGCCCTAAGACCATTGATTAGTAGAACTCTTATAAAAAAAATGTAAAATATACAATCTCTCTTTAATTATACTGGTTTGTTGGTCTCCTACATACAATATCTTGAGATTCATGATTGATTTTGGCTCATAAAAGATTACCTAAGATTCATAATTCTACCTTCTCTTTGATAACAAATCATCAAATGCAAACCATGCATCCTCATTAAATTTGCAATGATAGAGAATATATTACTCAAGATCACATCCTGGAGTAGTCTTTGTTTTGTACTTTGGTCTTCCTATTCTTACTCCAAAGTTGGGGAAGGGAATCCATTTTAAGTTAGCAACCAGATGAAAGAAAAGCATAAAGAAACACCAGTAATTTGCAGCGTCTTGTTGACTGTTCTAATAACAAAGTAATTCCTTATCAGTGACACAGACACGACCCACTTTGAATATTCTTCCTACTCTATATAGCTGCACAATGTTGTTGTAGGTGGTCAAAAGATCGTCTAAGTTCTAACTAATTGATATGTCACTGTGCACCTATTTCAAATTCTATTCCATGGCTAAAAGCACGAAAACTCAGCTTGGATTCTCTGCAGCAGTTCTGTCGTTTGCTACATGATCTTGGCTGTTGGAATAATTCAACGACCAATAAATTAACTTGGATTTTTTTATTGGAAAATGTTAGTAATTGGAGCTTACATCCTCCTTATCCCTCCAACCCTTAAGCAGTTAAGTCCCTCCCCTAACCTTCAAACCACCTTATGACTCCTGAAGGATTAACTCAGATAATCAATGGGTTAATTCAACACCAGACGATAAAACTGTTACATAATCGGTGAGACTTAAATCAAATTTTGACAGGAACTTCTATACTACAAGGAGGGAGTTATATGTTGGAATTTTTTGCCACTAACCAACATATATGATGACCTTTTTGCTTTACAAAAATTAATAATAAACAATTTTTCGTTAATGAACCTAAAACTTTAGCTTTAATAGTCTTGCTCTTAAGTTGGCCTTGAAGTGTTATATAGGATCTAAGTTCACAAAAAATTAGAAATGTATGATTTAAAGCAAGAAAGACAAAAGCTGTGAGTTACATTTTAAGCAAACGCTTATCCAGGACAAACTTTTAGTGTTCACATCAATATTCAAAAGAAAACAAGAATTAAGTTGGATCGTTTTATAATATGATAAATCATGAAAGTGCAGGAATTGTGGGAACATTGAAAAGTAAAAGGTTTCAAATATATAATATCTAGCTCACACACTGTCGTGTGCATACAATTGGACCCTGAAGCTGGAAAAGCTGTTCTCACATACCCTCTGGCGACTAAAGATCACATATTCTGAGAAAAACAAAACTTTATCCAAAGAGATTATCGTTGGCATATACACCTATTAGATACCTTTCAATTATGGTAAAGGTTATGGTCTCTCCAAATCTCCATAATATAAAAATCAATTATACATAGACTACGGAGAAATACAGAAACAGAAAAACAAAAGAAAAGAGAATTAATGAAAGTGCATAAATGTTTGTGTGTAGTATATAGGAGTACATTGAAGCATAATATTGGAGTTTTTCATTGGTTTCCGACAATCTGACCCTTATTTTTATTAGCAATGGCTTGGCTTTTGTATTGTGCTTGGTGTGAAGATGAACGAACATTGCTTGAAACTACACACAGTAATTCTCACTTCTGCTAAACTCAAACTATCTCTCTTGCACATGCCATATGTTCAATGTTACTAATAATTTAATGTCAATTTTTTTATTAATGTTATTTCTATAGAAATATCAACATTTATAGTAGTTCTATAGAAATGGCAACTTGTGGACTCAGGGTCAAGGAAGGATATAGGACTAGAAAAATAAATCACAGCTGAGTTCATAGAGTATGATAACTCAAACTAGGTGATAGCATGCCAACTATTGTTGGAAATTATATTTGACTACAAACTTGCCTTAAAGTTTTGGATCCATTGGGATGCACATCTTCCCTACTTCTTCCCTCGAACAAATGGGGCAAATGTGAAAAAAAGAAAAACGTAAGGCCAGTTTTGGCTTGAAAATAAAAATGGGAAAGCTCTTTCTACCTACCAATGGGAGGCAAGTTTCTTACTCTGTATTTGTAGGTAGACTATGCATTTAAGAGTGTTCTTTGTTTCACATCTCAAAGGCTCGAACAGTACAACACTCACTTGACACTTTTTATCTCTTGACTTTTTTTTTTCCTTCCTTTTTATCACTCACATTACTAATCTTATCAAACATTTCTCTCTTTTTACTTTCCATCTTTCTTTGAGATTCTGCACTCCTTGAATGTTAATGAACCATTTTTCTACATTTAAATGGAGAGCAAAAGACATCAATTGTATTAAGGTGAATTAAATGGCAGGGTTCAAAAGTTGCCTATAAATGATACAAAGATCTTCCATCACTTGAATTCTTGAAGCATCCAACAATTGAGTAGCATTCTATATTTCTAATACAAAAGAGGGGAAAAAATATTCTTCTCCCAAGTGGTTTTCCTAATGTGTATATTCTTATATTTTTAAGAGTATTATTTTTCATTAAGCAAAAGAAATTACAATATTTCAAGGCTAAAAAAGTGTAGGAATAACCAATATCACGAAGTGAAATTATTATTTTCATCAAGTGAAAGAAATTACAATATTTCTCCCTAAATATAAAAAGAGAACAATAATACTCTTTTTTTTAGCGGCCAACAAATTGATTCGCTTTTCTTAAAACATGGCACCATCAAACTTGCCCATCTTCAGAACAGAGTTGACGAATACGAAAATTTCTTTTATATCAACTTTAGTTTTAACTTCGTGATATTAATTATTCCCATACTAAATGCCTGTGAAAATTGAATGCTTGTTCACTCACGGTGGAGTTGTTAGGGGAGAGCCTACTAGCCAAGCACCAGCATTTTATTGCTCTTTTTAAATTTTGATCATCTATTAATGGCAACAAAAAGTTGGATAGCAAACTATTAGGTTAGTAAATCATATAAGTAAATGTTAACATAAATCTGACTATTTAGCAATAAGTTGATTTTTGAAAATTATCAATTTTTTGTAATAGAGATTATTAGTAAGATTAAATTTTTTATGTATAGACAAGCGCACCTATTACATTTGTTTTAGCATTTTGATCTATATTTTCTTATATTAGGGAAACTTTTACTTTTCTCTAGTTGCGGGGTATGCCCTGTTTATTGTTGGATTATTTTGGGTTTAATATAATTTACATTTTTTCCAGAAATGTTAACATAACAATGAGTAGGCTAGAAAAATGATAAAAGATTGGGAACGTGTGCAGCTGTAAGTCGTCTGAAACATTGTAATTAGAACAATGACTTATGTTTGGAAGTCGCATATTAAAATTTTATTGGCAGAAAAATACTTTTTTTCTACTTAACCAATAAACGTTGATAATTATATTAGTAAGTTTTGTTTGACACTCCCGAATTTGAATGCATCGTGCAATTTGCTTGAGAAAGAGATATTTTTTCTCTCTTTAATATAGATTCTCACCCTACTCCAAAAAAACTTTGGACTCATATTGTTGATTGAAGTTATGTTATATCACTCCGAAATAAAAATAAAGCTGTAAGTACAATTTTTTGAAGTCAAGCTGACTCTATCTTAAATATCTTGGTAGCATTAAACAAAGATGACGCTAAAATTAAAACGTAGCGTCAGCTTGATCAACATTATGTGATTTCTATATTAAAACATGAAAAAAAGGTTACATTGACATTATATTGATCTAGCTGATGTTACTGGTGTTGGTGACGCTACTATTTCAACTCTAAATATTTATTGTAGTAATCTTCCCTTCCAACATAAACAAATAATATATTACAGTAGATTTTTTCATGCCTTTTCCCAACTACTTTAATCCACTCCAATGTACTAATCTTATAAAAATCAAACGTTTTTTTTTCTTTCTTGAAGGCATAAAAAGCAAACGATATCAATACAATATTTTTTAGGACTATATCAAGTTTGAATAGAAGGATATCGAGTCTGAAGTTCTCGTTTCGAGCCATTAGATTATTCGAAATGTCGGCGTTATCAATACAATGTTAGTTTTCGTTGTTTTAAATAATAACGTATAGTTGAAAATACTAATGAAATATTGGATTTCTAACACATCGATACTTTTTCAATAAAAAATACACATCAATAATTTTGAAACAAAAATGGAAAGAATAATACATCAATAAATGTAACTGACGGAATTCTTAAAAATGAGTTTGAAGATGTTAGAGAAAAAGATATTGATTTGTGAATATTAGGTCATCCTTTGCTTTGTTGTTTTGTGTTAATAAAATATCTTGGTGCATACTCAATACTCATACTATTAATCAAAAGAGTGATTTAGAGATAATACAATACAATTCAAGTTTTTGGTCTGTATAACGTGTTTGTTAAAATTTTTGAGGATCTTATAAGTTCTTTTGATTACATTATAAGTTACTTTCCTCAATAAAATTTTTGAGACAATTTTTTGAATAAAGATAGCTAAAATCAATGAATTTAAGCTATCCCACACATGCTCAACTATTAAGTTTTTTTTTCTCAATTTCTTTTTCACTAATTTATTTGAATTTTTTTTATCCTTTTATTCAATTTTATTTGTAATGATGATAATTAGGATATCTGATTTTTCGGTGGGCTCCCGAAGTATTTCACAAGTTTCAGTCTATTGGACCAATTGTGAAATTAATCTTTTATTCTAAGTGTAATCTTATTTAAAATTTATTGTTCCAAAGTAAGGAATAGGCTGTAGGAATTAAACCTAAATGATCAAGGCTTTTCTCATAAATTCAATATGTATTATTAATTGAGTTACACTTACGGAGTTGAATCTAAAAACTCAAGATAAATCACGAGACTTAAAAACACTTATAAAAATACTTATATATTATCTATAAGAAATTCAACTCACGTTTCTTTTCTTTTTTGTTCAATTTAAAAATATTTGACCTATTTTAATATTACTAATTATTATGAAAAAATGAACACTGAATGGTATTTTTTTTATTATTATTATTATGAAATTTGGAGTTTTACTTTTTTATTATTATTTTGTTTAATGTCAAATTATTATTTTTTTGTCATCAAGAAGATATTTGAGGTTTCTTGTTTAACATTAAATTAATTCCCTAGTATCAGATTGACTCATTTTATGATAAATTGATATTTTTAATTATGACTTAATTTCCTAATCAAGAAAATAGAATTCAACCCCAAACCTTAATTAAAACATCCAAATACCAAATCACTTCTAAAACTACGGAAAATAAAAGTACAACATCGAGTCCCAACTCCAAAACGTCAGACTAGTCTCACATGTACGTGCGAATCAAAACAAAGACAAAAAATAAAAATAAAAATCATGAGTAGTGGCGCTTTTTTAAGCGTTTTCACACTCTCCACTCTTTCTTTCTTCCTTTCCTTCTTTTCACTACTTGTCTCTTCCCTTTTTCTTTCCAGAACAACAGAACAACAGAGCAAAAAGCTCCACCAATGGCGGGTTACAGAGCCGACGACGACTACGACTACCTCTTCAAGGTGGTCCTCATCGGCGACTCCGGCGTGGGCAAGTCCAACCTCCTCTCGCGCTTCACCAAGAACGAGTTCAACCTGGAGTCCAAGTCCACCATTGGCGTCGAGTTCGCCACCCGCACCTTGAACGTCGATTCCAAAGTCATCAAGGCCCAGATCTGGGATACCGCAGGCCAAGAAAGGTTTTTTCCCCCCCTTCTCCCACATTATTGCTAGATCATGCTTAATGAACTAATGGGTACCCCAGTTTCATGTCCAAAACCCTTCTCTTTAATGGTGGAAAATTGTGGCCAAAAAATGTTTTTTTTAAGGGTTGGTTTTGTTGGGTGGATCTGATTTTGTTGGGCCGGCTGTGTTTTATTGTTTACTTAACCGGGTCGAATGATGTCGTGTGATCCATGTAGTCGACCTTATCTAGTGGGATATGACCTTGTTGTTGTTGTACAATTGGGCGGATCGTGATCTTGTGTGGAAGTTTGCTTTAATTTAAGTAATGTGAACAGTGAAGTGTGTGTTTTATGTAATTAGGTTAGTGAGTGAAGTGAGTGTTTTGTGGAATTAGGTTAGTGAATGAAGTGAGTGTTGTTGTTGTTGTTGCAGATTTGGTTTTGTGGAGTCGGTGGGGATTTGTGTTTTTGAGATCGGGAGTGGAAGTGGGACCTGCAACGAGGAGGTAGTGTTTTGAAAATGAAATGAACCGGATGTCATTGATGTCATGTGGAATGTGGATTCAATTTTTGATGTGCTGTTGGTGTGAAATGGGAAATAGATTATTGCCTGATGATGTGTTGTCGTTTTGTTTTATGGGTTTGGCATCTCATGTGAGTGTGAGTGTGTTGACACGGTCAAATTTATTAAATGTGGCTTCAACATTGGATTGGATGATTGTTTGGAATTGGAACTCATGAATTTGTTTCGTTTATGAGGTTTCAAAAGTAGAAATATTTGTAACGCTTGAATTTGAAATGCATCGAATGGGAAGATCATTGAATTCAGTTGTGCTTGACTGGTGTTAATTGATATTTGACTAGATTTTACTACATTTGGGTCTTGTGATGGATCATGTACAAGCAATGCTTCACAGCACAGACTGTCCTTTAGAAAAGATAATACTGTTGTGTACCAGCAATTTTCCGTTTTGCTATTTTGTTCAATATCTGGTTGTCTCTGTCTGATGGATGTTGGTTAGTAGTTTATTGTTAATAAAATATTGATCTCCTTGTGCTAACTTAAACTATTTATACTCTATTTGTCTGTATGTGGATATGCTCATTGTGCTTAGTTTTAAATTTTATACTATTTTATTCTATTTTTAATATTATTTTCTTTATGAGCTGACCTTGTAATTATTGCACCTATCTCTTTGTTTGAGATCTTAGTTCTACGGGTAAGCCTTATGTTGAACTTTGGCTTTTGCAGTTTTACCTTATGGCTTGGGAAGGATTTAGAATGTGTATCTATGTGGGTTGTGTGGGTTTTGATCATATGTGATCTCAGCTGAATTTGGGCCTGGTTGTTGCTAAATAGAATCATGCATGCCTTGATTAAGCACATGCCAATAGAAATTGATTGTATGCTTTTCATTATGTCATGTGAAAGATCCCTTGAAAGGGTCAGTTTTGACCTTTTTTTTTGGTTACCTACTAGAGTAATTCATCATACTCCTTGTTGACATCATTGTATTTTATGGGTACTCTGGTGAGGTTGATGAGCCTTATAAAATAAACAAGTTCTGTTTTATACTCAAGGAAAATGTGTCTGGTAAGCTTATAGGTTGAGTTGCTGACATCAATGATATTTTAATCACTCTCATAGTCATACTTGCCATTGTCATTACATATACGTGTCCGATTTGAACAACCAACATAATGGTAAAAATTTGGTTAAATTACTAAGTAGGTCTCTAAACTAGTTGGAATTTGGAAATTTTCAAATAGGTTCCTAATTTTTTTTTATTGAGTCCCTAGGGTATTTAAAACCGTTATAAATTGTCATTTTGTGGTGGTTTTAAGTTGCTAAAAACTAGCCCCAGGGACTTACTTTTTTAGTTTAGGGATTTGATTAAAAAGTTAGTCTAGGGACGAATTTGAAAATTCCCAAATTAGTTCAGAGACCTACTTAGAAATTTAACTCAAAAATTTATATTACAGTGACAACATTTTGGCCCATAGTTCTATTTAGCATCAACTATCCCTTCAAGAGTTCAACAAACCATAGATCTTTATTCATCAAATTTTTTCTTGAAAATATTCTGCATTTCTCCCCTTCCTCCCAAACAAAACACTTCTACCACTGCCTCTGCTGGTAAGAATAAAGTACTGTTGACATTTTATTACTGATGTCACTGGAGACCTTGTAATTGACTGAAAGTATGTCTATTGGAAACTTGATTGTTGCATCTGAAAGGCTGAAATGACATAGAGAACAACACTAAAAGCACCTATAAAACTATATCTAAGGTTTGTCCTATAATATATTCCATGAAGGGTTAGAAGCCTTCATTTTTATCTCATTTTCTATTGCTATAATAAAACTCTAATTCATTGGTTGAGATACTTGTTTGAAATATGATATATAAATTAAATTATTAGCAGTGAACATTTTAGGTATGCACTTTTCAGTCCTTTTTATATGCCTCACTGACTTTGTATTGACCCTAATGTTTGTTTAAAGGAGTTGTCTGATATGTGATTATCCTACTTACAAATGTCGGGTATGGTAATGGAACTGCAGTCTTATTAAAGTTTGTTACCAATATCACGATTGTGGCTTGTCTTGGTTTCTGTGCTTTTGCCTTGTGACCAACTTAATGAATGCAGTTTTGCTTTGTTGCTTAACAACCCATTGTTTAGATTAATCACGTGTAACAAGTTAACCAAGTTTGTAAATTGACTTCCCACCAACTTGCATCTTGATAATTTAAACTGTTTCTCTTTGTAGGTATCGTGCGATCACCAGTGCTTACTATCGTGGGGCAGTTGGTGCACTTCTTGTGTATGATGTCACTCGCCATGCAACATTTGAAAATGTTGACAGATGGCTGAAAGAATTGCGGAACCACACAGACGCCAACATTGTTGTGATGCTAGTTGGCAACAAATCAGACCTTCGTCACCTCGTAGCGGTGTCAACTGAAGATGGGAAGTCCTATGCTGAGAAAGAATCACTTTACTTCATGGAAACCTCAGCTCTGGAGGCTACTAATGTAGAGAATGCATTTGCTGAAGTTCTGACTCAAATCTACCGCATTGTTAGCAAGAAAGCAGTAGAGGGGGCTGAAAATGGAACTGCATCTGTGCCTGCCAAAGGAGAGAAAATTGATCTGAAAAATGATGTGTCTGCTTTGAAGAGAGTTGGTTGCTGCTCAAGCTAAAATTGGAAAACATAGTTCAATTGGTTGGTATCGGCTCTGTTGTATGTGTAATATTCTGAGAAATACGAACTAGAAGAAAAGTGAAATTTAATTTGTCATAGCATGTTAGACTCTTTGTGTAACCTTAAAAACTAAGTTTGGTGTTTCAATAGGAGCTGCTGGTGAAGCAAGTTGATTGCTAGTCTTACTTGTAGTGCTGTTATTGTTTTTGAAATGTTTTCACATGCAAAGTGGTTCAAGCTTGGAATTAATTGAAGCTATTGCTTAATTTAAGTTTTTGTGTAGTTTTCTGTGGTGGTTATGGTTCAACGATTTAGACTTTTTGGAAGAATCACACAAGTATTATAGGAATAAGTTTCTAACCCTGGGGTTATTTGATATAAAATAGAAATGTTAAACTAATAAAGCTTGTTTGAGAGGAAAAAATAGGGAGTTATTTTGTGGAATCTACAGAAAAATATTTTTATCCTAAATTGGAATGAAATGGGAGGGAAATTATCATTTTTTTGTTTTTTTTATATATATTTTTAAAACAATAAATGAATATTCAAGAGGTGTAGAGGATTTGACAGACTGCTAGTTCTTTTTAATTTTATAACTCTTGGTGCATAATGCATTGTCGTTTTTAGTTGGCGAAGTGATTTGTGATTTGTCTAATTATTTGAGCAGAAACAGAGTGGAAAGAATAGGAGAGATATGAAACAGAAATGTTAAACAATTATGTTAAGACAAATAATAGTGTAACGTTTTTTCAAACAATTAAGAGGTTAGTGTAGGGATACAAAAAAAATTAAAGGGTTTTGTCAATCTCACAAATAGTATAATTTACTCAAAATTATGAAAAATTTATATTGTAAATAATTATTTTAATTTAAATAAACAAGACTTTTTTTTATGTTTATAAAGTAATTTTGGGAAATACTACTATTATTTTAAGTAACTAATGAAACAATCACAAAATGCCACTTAGGTATTTAGAGATATGGATAGTAAATTGTATATTTAGGAAATGTATTATTTTTTTGAAAGCGGAAATATATTATTTTAGGAAACAATTTGTAAAACATGCATAAAGCCACTGCGAAATTCGGATTAAATCATCAAAACATGGAGAGAGAGAGAGAATTATAAAACTTAAAAAGCAAAAGAATTTCCGTTGCCGGGACTTGAACCCGGGTCTTTCGGGTGAGAGCCGAATATCCTGACCAACTAGACTACAACGGAATACTTGAATATGCTATGGGTTTAAATTTTAATAACTAATGACATATAGTTCTAAATCAGATTTTTCTGTAGAGATAGAATGAGGGAGGACAAGACAGGGACCCTTGGGGGAGTGATGACCCGCATGTTTGTCCTCTCAAATGCCTTTCTTCTTTTTTGTTTATTTCAATCTTCAATTTATTTTAAAAGGACTAGCTAATTGATAAATACAAACAATATACTTTATATTGATTTTCTATGGCTAATGTAGTGTAATAAGGAGTACAAGTATTAATTCCTTCTTGTAAGAAGAGTTATTAGAATGCATTTGCTGGTAGAAAGCTCCTTATATTAGAGCTGATGTTATAAGGTATGTACTAATACTCTTCCAACTTTTCTATGGTTCATAGGTAGTATATGGTGAAGCTTGTAATCATTGATTTCTTTAACAGATATTACTGTAGGAACTAGACATTATGTCTATAATGTTAATTTCTCCAAAATAGTTCATAGATTCCATGTGTTAGCCTTTAATTTATACATTTTTTTCCCATTCCTGGCTTTCTGAAAGTATTCATTTATTCCAAGCAATGGGTTGCCTATATTTGATTTTGATGAATTTTGTAAAACACTAAGAAGGCACAACATGCCAAATAAACTTTATCAAGGGCAAATAACCTCTTGCTTCGAATAGAATACAGGGTGTTGAAACTTTTTGGGGGGCTTTGTTTGTGCCAAGTGTGATTGTTTCTTGATAATATGGCTCTAAAAATCCTCATGGTCCCAAGAGAATATCTTTTGGGGCTAATTTGTAATAGTGTTGTTAATTAATTAACATGTGTATTAATAAAAATGGAGCACTGATTTATGATTTGAAATAGTACCCTAGACTAAGGCTTCATTTTTCATACAGTTGCTTGTGGAAGTTTACGTTTATTCTGGGTCATAGTTTTAAATTATGGTTGGCAATGTAAAGCTTTTCGACTCACTGCAACCGTATTGCGGTGATCGTAATTGTGGCCACATCAATCACATTTTCCCGCTATTCCCTGCATCGCAAGGGTTTTTTATTCATCGCAACCACACTGCAGCCGCAATTTAAAACCATGTTCTTGGGATATTGGTAGTATAAAGACTACAAGGCACTACTTTGTACATCATAACTAGTTCCCCGATTCTGATCTCCCTTTCATGAATGAATTGTTCCTCTGGTTGTAACATTTTTCATTTTATGAAAAAATTTCTACATTGTCAACACAAAGTGTGATTTAGTGATTGTTGTAATCTAACCTATGAAGCACCGACACCGATACGGACACCGGACACGACACGAACATGGACACGTGGACACCTGTAATGTCTCAAAATATAGAACGTAATACGAGTGTCATATCGGTGTCGGACACTGACACGAACGCGTGTCGGACACCGGACACGACAAGGGAATGGAGTGTCCATGCTTCATAGAATCTAACTGCTCCAACCATTTTACTTTTCAGGCATTTATGTTTCTCTGTAGAACTTTATTCATATCCATTCAACTTATAAGAATTAAAATGAATTATGTAATATTGCGGAATTATTTAGCTTCAGTTTGTCCTAAGCCTTTCAAAGAGACTCCATTGTCAATCAATATTTTTATTTTCTTCAATGTAAATCATGTTGGATCATAAAGTTCAAGTGCATTTTAGCTCTACAAGAGAATTCATACTTCCTGACCAATTAATAAAGATGCTAAAAGGTGTGGTTGTTAAGAAGTATTCAATATCTTCTATAAAGTGTTATTAATTATTTAAGGATGATTTTATTTTTATAACCTGAAGACAATAAAAGTTTTACTTTTTTGTTTAACAATTTTATATTATTAACCAGTGCCATAAAAACACTCAAAATAATAATAACTATAATAAAGGGACATCCTTGTGTGCTTCCCTGATAAAAGGCCTCCAAGCAGCTCTGCTGGAACATAGTAAATCTCCACCTCTTCAACTTTCAAAGAGTCATCCACCTGTATAGACAAATTAAACCTCATGAGTCATGATTGTGATAGAGCCTTATGTAAAAAAAATTTACGACACATCACTAACTGTCAATACTAGGTGGAAAATTTTGTTTTACTAGGAGAAGATATAAAAACAGAAATGTTAAACAATTATGTTAAGACAAAAATAATAGTGTGATGTTTTTTCAAACAATTAAGAGGTTAGTGTAGAGATAAAAAAAAAATTAAAGGATTTTGTCAATCTCACAAAAACTCAAGAGGTGTAGTATAACTTACTCAAAATTATGAAAAATTTATATTGTAAATACTTATTTTAATTTAAATAAACAAGACCTTTTTTATGTTTATAAAGTAATTTTGGGAAATACTACTATTATTTTAAGTAACTAATGAAACAATCACAAAATGACACTTAGGTATTCAGAGATATGGATAGTAAATTGTATATTTGGGAAATATTTTTTTTTTGAAAGCGGAAATATATTATTTTAGGAAATAATTTGTAAAACATGCATAAAACCACTTCGAAATTCAGATTAAATCATCAAAGCATGCATAAGCGGGTCTTGTGTGAAAGCTCCATATCTCCCATGACTTTATAGCATTTTGCACTATCTCCTCCAATGATCCTTCTGGCCACTCCTGCAAATATGCAAATACAAAGTGAACACAATCTAGAAAGAGAGCGAGAGAGAGAAAGAAAGGGTAAGAGGGTATGGTGGTTGTTGCACCTTGGTTCTTCTTTCTTCAAAAAGCTTGTTAACAGCTTCATAAGTGGGAGGGCCACCATGTCTCCACTGGATGTTATCAGGTTCATCATGCAAAAAAGACCTATACTTGTCTTTGGCCATGTCAAATTATGCTAGAGATTATAGATAAGAAAATCAACAGCTATAGTAGTAGCATATCATGGTGTGCAACATGAGTTCTTATATAGACCTTTCTCATGGCCTCATACTGAATCATTAAGATAAGGTTTCATTTTCTTTACTTGAATTTCTGAAACATAATTATTTTTTTGTCAGGCTTCTTAAATAGCAACTTAATATGGATCTGAACAAATAAAATTTGGTCAGGCTTATTTTGTTTTTTTCCTATAAATTTCAACTAATACTGTGTTCAAAAGAGTGCCATAGAGATGTGTTGCTAGCATTTATCTTTCTAGAAAAGATAGATTTAACTTTTGGGTGAGTCGATAATAAATTGCTTCCACACCCCGACATCGTGATATCTTATAGTAATTAACTCCAAGTCTCTCCAATTCTGTTTATATCAGTTATTGAAGTTAAGAAACCTGAGAATACATAGAAGCAAACGAGTTAAAGTTTTTATAAAAGTTGTTTATATATATATATATATATATATATATATATATATATATATATATATATATATATATATATATATAATTAAAACTAAGGTAGCATTGCCTAAAACAAACCGAGGTAACATTTAGCAAAAAAAACTTAAGGTAACATAACAATTAAAAAAAGTAACTTTCCTATTATTGTAAGAATATATCCAAAAGGAGCAAGACTTGGAACATTGAACATGTCATCATCTCTGATTCAGATTTACATGGTATATTGGTATAAAATAAAAATTATCTTGAAAATAGAACTTGTAGCAAATAGTTAACTAAGCCACTAAAATCTGAACAGCAAGTTGAATGGTCACCAATTGCAGTTAACAATTAGAGGGCAAAAATCATGCTATCCAATGTCAAACTCAATCCTCCTTTCCCCGGTGAATGTCAACTAGATATCTATTTAGATGCTGGCCAAATGACTTTGTAGAGAATGACTCAGCAACATGCCTCCTAGCTTCTCTCCCCATTCTTTCTGCCTCCTGGGGATCATTTATGAGCTTAGCCATTGCTAAAGAAAACTCCTGTGGTGTAGGATCACAAAGGAATCCCGTTACACCATTCTTAATTGACTCCACAGGGCCACCACTATTGCATGCAATAACAGGTTTATAAGCTGCCATTGCCTCCAAAGGAACAATGCCAAAGTGCTCATCCTGCATCAAAGATCTTTATGTAAAACTCTCTTCTTCATTCAGTTTCTACCAATTGTCAGGAATCATAATTTGGAAGGTTTACATACCTTTGGCGTGTAAAGGACACACAAGCATTCAGAAAGAAGTTCATTCCTTTCAGCTGTAGAGCAAGACGTGATGAATCTTATTTTATTAGAGACTCCTTCCTTTTCAGCTAAATCTTTAAGCTCTTCTAAGTATTCCACATTCTCCTTCAACCGTTTATCAAAGCCACCTGGCACAATTTATGACAATAAGGTTTTTAATCATTGAATGTGCACAAATGCTTCAAAGTGAAATGAATGAGTCATGCATGGGTTGTTCAAACTTAAGACCCAGCAGCTCTACCTAGAAAATACATTAATAAATTATAGTAGAATGTCATACGAAGGCCTTCAAATATAACTAAACCTAACACACCAAGCAAGTGGAAATCAATAAATTTCTAACTCGAAGACTTGAATTGACAGGTACCAAAAACTTACACTCATAGTGATAAATTCTGACAACATTCAAAGATCTTTAATAAAAAAATTATTTGCTTAAATACAAGGAAGATGTTCCTGTATATTGATCCTCCAAGCTTGCACAACAGAGTGCTTGCTTCCTTGCACTTGATTGCCAATTTTTATCAGCATATACTAATGGATCACATCCAGACAGCTTAGCAAAAGGTGTTTTAATCGTGTTATTAACAGATACTAAATGCCTTTCAACAAGATTTGCTCATCGTTTTCTGCTCAAAATTTGTACAAATACACTTCACTGTCAGTCTCAGATAAAAATAAATAGGTGCTATTCTATGTTAAATGTTATATCATATAAAAAAAATCAATATTTTCTCTGTAATATTATGTTATTCTGATTCACTATCCCAGAGAAGTGTTGATGACTTATAGTGATAAACAAACCAAATGAAATTATTTTCACATGATCTAAATTTCCTTGTTTAAAACAATATGAAAATCTAATTCTTAAACAGATAAGGTTTGTAACCTTGTCATAACTATGCATTTCACCTTTCATTTGATGGCAAAGAACTTAAAATTTTTATAAAAGAACTTTCTGTCACCAGATAATGGTTAATAAACACCAATCTAGTTAAGTAATTATAATAGAAAATAAACTTAATGCACTTTCCACGACAATTATGAAAAGGTCCAGTAAGAAGAACATTGACAAATCCCAGATACACCTGTTTGAGAAATGATTGCATCACAAGGTTTAATAAGAAACAAATTGACAAATCCCAGATCATGAACCTGTTTGAGAAATGATTGCATCACAAAGGCACACTAGATAATTTACACATAAACTGCAAGATTGAGCAGATTCTGCAGAACAACAAAGTCCCTTGAAGAGAATAGAAGAGTTTTGAAACTTAACTACAAACCAAACATAACTTTCATTTAAAATAATATCTTATATCTTGAAAATGAAGACACCACCATACCAACTCCAGTATGAGGCACATGCATCAGAAGTCAGAACAGATACTCCAGTCCCATGACAATTAGTATGCACATAACGTTACCATAATATCTATCATCAGAAGCACAGAGCCATAAACAAAACATGCTCACCTGCAATAGTCAAAGAAGCATTAGTAATATCTTTATGCTTAAGAACTCCTTCGGGTGAGTTAAGCATAGCAAAAGCTGAAATAGCTAATTGTATATTCTTCTTCCTTTCAAAGCGATTGATGGAAAGAAAATTCAGCCTACAACAGAAGAAACAAACCAAATTAAGACTATGATTCTATACATGAAGTTTGTAAAATTGGATATAAGAATTAGCTACATGCATAATCTCATAAAGCATCAACCATATATCTACAAACATGTCATTTACTTAAAGGAACTGGGTTCATTGAACTGATCCACATTAACCGCTGGATATAAAACAGCTGGTCGAATTCCTTTAGCATCTAGATACTTAAAAGTATTTGCAAAAGTAGATGCAGTGAACTTGCTGTTAACAAGTATCAAATCAGCCATTCCTGCAATTCGGCAAAGCTTAATAAGATGCATGATTCAACATGTACACTAGAAAATATATTCAGAGGGGAAAAAAATAAAGCAAGGATGCAAGCCAAACCAGTTGTTATTTCTTCTGCAAGGTCTATTGGTTTTCGATACATTCTCCTAATGAAAGTTGAATGTTGAGCCAGCAACAAGTCTGGAAAATGGCAGTAGAATACAACCTACCAAAGAAAATGAAACAAGTAAGAATTGAAGATGTCAGAACTTAAATTCACATATGATTTCTTTTTCCTCCTCTTTGGCTACCTTTGTTGATCTTTTGAGTTTCAAGATGGGAATAACCACAGAGACTTGATCTGCCAGGATAACATCAAATGAATGCCACATGAAAAGTACACAGAAAGCAACAAATAGGCACCGAAGGTATGCACACAATGCATGAAGACGGTAGAATATATGCCGGGGAAGAAAGGAACCATGCACAGTAACTGGAAAGGTGCCTGAAACAGTCACAAGTCAAAACCATGTTTTAATGGCAATGCTATTTCTTTATAAAGAACAGAAACACATCTCTGTGTGTGTGTGTGTGTATATGAACATAATCAATTCTCATCAGATGTTAAACTTTTTTACTTACACCACTTAACAACTTTTTGTAAAATGCAAAATTAATCAATCTAACTGTTGAATTGAAAGTTCTTATAAAGTAGATCATGTTTATAAAATTTTATACAAATGAAGAACTATTGCTACTTTATCACACTACTTGTTTTAGACAGATAATATGTTATTTAAAGTATAAGTAAATGTGCATTGCTAGATAACATAACAAATGTTCCATTTATGTGGAATTTGATAAACATGATTAGAAAGATAACATACCACCAGTTAGATTGATTAAAAATTTGTATTCTAGAAGTTATTAAATGGTGTAAGTAGAAAAGTTTGACACATGTGGTCAATCGATTTTGCCACACACACACACATTCATATAGAGAGGTTCACCAGCAACAGTTTCCTCAAAGCATCTGTTTTTATCATGATGTGCAGTAAAAACATGAACTTTATGGCCTTGGGACGCAAGCTCAACGGCAGCATCTACAATCAATCTCTCAGCTCCACCTAAAAAAACAATCACAAGGTAATGGGAAATCAACTACAGTCAACAGGGAACATAGCAGAATATAGTTTCATCAAACCAAAAAATTTTGTTTTAAACAAATTAAATTAGTGGAAATTCTATAAATTGTTGGGTTTTAATTTGAATAGAATGGAAAGCAATGGGGAGAGTGGTTATTTACCTATGCCAAGATCTGGGTGAATTATTGCGATGTTAAGTTTTGAAGTTGCTCCCTTCGCCATGTCGAGGGTAAAGATTGGAACTTTGAGGTGAAAATAACAAACCCAGAAATCGTTCGCCAGCAGCTACGGCGTTATGGCGGTGGCGGAATCCGAAGGGTGAAGGGGTCCTAAAAACCCTTGTTTCGAATGAGGGGCAAACGTCGTCGTTTGGAAGCACCTCGAAAATGACTTTGACGTGTCCGTTCAACCGAAATTGGTCAATTGAGAAGGGGGAGACGGAAAATTTGGGTGCCAAGTAAAATTGTCAAATTGATTTTTATTCAATTTCAAAGTTTAAAACTAAGGTGACCTTTTATAATTAAAAATAAAATAAAAAATCTTAAAGTAAAGAGACTATATTTTATTTTTGAAGGATTATTAATATCTAATAATTTTATGGAAAAAAGTTATCCACAGATAATATAAAATTTTTTATAATTTTTTAATCACATCTTATTATATATCATAAATTTATTAACTTTTAAAATAATTATCTTTAAATATTAATTTATAATTAAATCTCAAAAACAGTACATATACATTAAACTCTAATTTTATTATTTTAAAGAAATTAGAAGTAGTATATTTTACTCTTCTTCAAATAAATAAAGTATAAAAGTAAATGATAATTTGGGTATGAATATGCAAAAAGATGATAATTTAGTATTTCAACAACAAAATTTTTTTTAGTATATGAAGGTGTAAAAGTGTGAGAATTTTATGATAAAGTTTATAGGATGATTTTATTATTAAATATTATTGTTTAATGATCAATTTAATAATAAGTTATATTTTTTAAAATTAAATTGATAATAAATTATAAAATTTAAGAATTAATTTATTATTTAATTATACGAGTGTAACATAATTATTATATTATTTTTTTACGTATTAAAATAAAATTAAAAATTTTATTCAATCAAATTTTCACCGGTTTATACTTGGGTAATTCACAGTCAAAATAGTCATTTATCCCTTAAATAAATATCCCTTAAATTAAATAAATGAAAATAACCAGTTTTACAAGAAAAGCTTTATAACTTACAAGCCCTTACTGAAGTGCAAAGATAGCGAGCGAGCAAGGCAGCTAGTGAAGAGAAGTGAGTTAGTAGCAGTCATCGGCGGCGGAGAGAGATGACCGGAGAAGAGATTTCCGGCCCCGCCGGCCCCAAGCTCCTCCGTCTCGTTTCCTTCGTCGGCGCCGCAGGTAATCCAATTCCGTCTCTCTCTCTCTCTCACACACACACACATTTTCCTCTGTTAGTTACTTGCATCGAATTTAAAACGAACCCTTTCAGTGATCTGCACCGCCGCAATCAACAAGTATCGCGAATACGAGAGGAACACCATCATCAAGCAGCAGCAAGTGGTGGAGACACGTAATTCGTCGGAATCTGTTGCCGTTCACAAAACTCTCAAATAAAAAAGGTTAGGGTTTTTTATAATTATTATTGTTGTTGCTATCCGCAATGTTTGGAGCGACATCTATTTTGCACCAGATCAAGTGTATTATGCGGTTGTAGTTTTTTCTCCTTAGCTTTGAATTTTGGTTATTATATACTATTACCGTTGTTGGGATTTTGAATGTGAGGTTTTGTTCGGTTTAGGCAATGGATATTTGTTATTGCTTGCTGGGAAAAATGGAAATGAATTGTAGTGGAAAATGTAGTAAGTTTTAATGAAATTTTGAATTGGTGGATAGATTGTGCTTTGTTTATTATTGACTGAGTTATTTAGAATGTGAACATAGTGCTGGACTTTATTACAAATTTAGATTTAGCAGACTGGTTCCTCAAAGGTGTGTCGATGCAGAGTGGTATTTGACAGAATTTTTCATTTATGTGTCCATATAGTAATAACTAGAGGTAGTTATGCACAGAGGATTTCTGATCGTATCTGAGTGTCTGAATATCAACATGCCATTGGACTTTGTAACAAACTCAAATTGAGTCTGTTATGGTTCTTTGAAATCAAAACATTAACAAAGATACATAAAATATTCTAGGGTTTTTTCTTGGTTCGGAATTTGACTTGGCAGCTGTAGGCTGGACAAAGGATTACTTTGAAATTTCAAAAGAAAGGGATGTGGGAGTCATTTTTAGGAAATTTTGCCAAGGCAAAAATATGGAAATCTGGACCAACAATCTGATGCTACTGTTATACGTCGTGGTTATTGTACCCAAAGCAAAGACGACATAATTAACAAAAATAATTGCTTCGACCAAAAAGGAGAACCAAAACAATTGCACGTTTCTTTGTAAATTAGCAGAAAGCTTAAATGTGAATGACATTGACAATAAAAAATAATAGATGTAGGCAAAATTGGAAATTGAACTAAACTTACAGATTTTCTAAAATAAGAAAAATAAATGTATTTATTTTAAAATAGAACTAAAATTGTGAATTTGATAAAATAAGGAAACCAAATTTATCTTCAAGATTTTCATAAATTTAAGACTCATGGGCTGAGCTTAACCCACAAGACTATAGGTTTCTTCTGCCTAACCCATATGGATCAAGGTTATATGGCGTCAGGTAGGTCAATTTGACAACTCTGATTATTTGAACATTAAATAATCAATCCTATATATGGCCTGAGGTAAGCCATTTAATATTGCATGTAATTATTTTTATCTATTTTTTTATTTTTAATATAAATATATTTTAAAAATATTCTCTCAAAAATAAAAGAATTGCAAAAGTTGTCTCACTTTAGTTGTAAAAATAAAATAAAACAATGAAGGTCAATATTAGCTAACTACCAAAATATAGGCAATCCAACATTATCTCAATGACATAGAATTGTTGACCATTTTCATGATGAGTACTTAGCATCTGCATCTGCAGGCTGTTGCTTTCAACAATCATCTTGGAAACGCCAACCCCCATTGCGATGATGATGCATAAATAGACACAAAAATAGTTGACATCAACTGATGCTCTTTCACAAGAAATCAGCAAACGTGGTGTTGCAGTGAAACACTCAGATTCACCAACAAAACAGGCAAAAAAAAAAGAAGAGATATTCAATTCTTTTAAGTTTCAAAAGCAATTATTTGTATAGTAATATATAATAAAAATTATTTTAATGTGCGTTAAAAGATCAATACCAAATATAAATATATCATTAAATATTAATTTTCATGCTAATTATAATTTATTGAATATTGGTTAATATATTGAATATTTGATTGTTTTAATTATACATATTTGACTATGTTAACGGTATTAACTAATTGATTTATTAAGTATATTTAGTTTCAAAATTTATTTAATAAAAGATATACTATATTTTTTTTGTAGGTTAGTTAAATTCTATTGTAATTAAATGAATTCATTAAATTTTTATTATCCCAAATCAAGCATACAAATAAAAAATAAAAAAAAATTAATTTCTTTTAAAAGAAAGTTGAAAAAAAAACATGCAATATATCACTAAAGTAAAGGAGATTTTGCTTGGGACAAGACTTTCAATAATAATAATTTTTTAAAGCATTTGCGTATATAAAAATATATTTAAATATTTATTAACATACATTTATTAAAATTTGAACTAAATAATTAATAATATGTTAAAATTCAAATAATATAAAAAAAACTATTCTTATAAATTATAAAATGCGAATTTAAAATTCAAGGCACGAAAATTAAACTAGTATACCTATATTTGTCACCCGTGAGATTGGAAGATCACAGCTAATGGCACGGGATCAGGAACCTTTTTTTCTTTTCTTTCATTCAGCTAATAGCATTATCTCACTCATAAGCTGATAATAAAAAATAAAAAAATCTCACTCATGGTTGATATAAAAGGAAAAAGAAGAAGGAAAAAAACTCATGTTGAACATAGTAATAAAATGAGCACTCCACTCCACGGTGATGCTGATTCACCCAAAATCAATCTCACAAGTGAAAGAGAACGGAAAAGAAACTTTTGTGGTTAAACTTTTGGCTGTAGAAATATGTAGTAGAGATATTGAAAGAGAAAAATCAGTTTCGAATTATAACCATTTAATTTTTGAGTTCTAATTAGGAGTGGCCCCTTGCACTTTTAAAAAAAAACGGACAAGAAAGAAAGTGACATAAAAAAAAAAGCTTGAAAAACTGTAACTAAAATGTGATGTTAACGGGACTGATAATTTTTATAATACTATTGATTACTTTTCAAACATAACTAGTGTCAGTGATTTGATAATTAAAACATACACAAAGATACAAATATAGCAAGTATTTGTATGTGTATTCGTAATTTAATTGAAACTTAAAATATATTAATCCGAAAAATTATAAAATTATAAGAAAAATAACCATAGTTAGTTTTTTGGTAGATATATAAATAGTCATTAATATTTTAAATAAATAAATAATATAATTTTTTTAACTTAGATTTTGGAGGAAAGGATTTTTTTTTACAAAAAAAAGGAATTACATTGAGAGTATAAATAAGTAAATAACTGAGATCTGAGATATAAAATTAAAAAATAGGAGCCCTTAAATCAAATATTTGAAGGGAAAGAAAATAAATAAATTTCATTTTTTTAAATATAGTTGATAATTTGAGAAATTCTAAAAAATATTAAATAATAATGAAGCAATGTGTTGTAAGAAAAAATATAATTTTATTCGAGATCCCTTTATGTTCAAATTTAAATTTATAACGTAAAAATAATATGTAAATTAATTCATGCTCTCCAACTACTTGATTTACTAAAAAAATGAGAGACTGAATAAAACAAAAACATTTGTTCCACGTCAAATTTTAAAAATAGTCATAAAATAAAAAAGAAACAAAACATTAAGCACAAAGTAAAAAGTTTAAATATTTTTTTACTTGGTATGCAGGAGAATAGTTTTTTTTTAATCTCACATACAATACCTCAAATGAAATTAAAATATCTTTTAATTTGTTAAATCTTATCAATACAAGTAAAGTTAGAAGCTCAATTGAACTATACTCAATTTTTATATTTTTTGAAGGCTGAACTATACTAAAAATTAACAATCCCTTTCTCTGCCTCTAAAATCATGTGCTATATATCAAATCAAATCAAATAAAAAAAAGTTTATTATGACTCAACCTGTACTATTTATACTCTCCCTCTTGAGGCAAGCATGGATAATTTTTTAAAATAAACAATTATTAAAAAATGAATCAAAACTAAAAATCAATTAATTTATCCACATTAATTTTTGAAAAAATTGAAAAAGTTTCTGTAAAAGTTGAAATGCATAAATTAATTTTAACTTAAAGAATAAATTAAATTTATTTTATCTTCTTGTTTTTTTTTCAATAAATACTTTTAAGAAGTTATAAAATATGTATTTATTAGATACATTTTCTCTCTTTTCTTTGAGGAATATGCTTGGAATAAGATGCATGCACCTAATTGAATGATGAAGAATTATTTGAACTTTCTATCCGGAAATGCAAGGCTATTTACGCAGTTGCTTAGGTCCCAAATTATTTAAAGCTTAAAATTTTGTATACTTTTTTTTAAAAATATATATATTAATTATTAATTTGAACTATTATATGATATATTATATATGAGAAAAAAAGTTATATTCTAATAATGTAAAATTTATATACAATCATTCAATCACAATTTATCATATATGATAAGTTTATTAACATTTAAAATGTATATGATAAGTTTATTAACATTTAAAATGATTATCTTATAGTAATTCAATAGGTGATATATGATTGAATGACATTAGTTTACACTCTTAGTGTATATGCATGAAACTTATTAGGTGTTACTACTTAGTAAGTTTGTAATTTTAAAATTCACATTTCACACACATACACATGTCCTCATATATAGGGGGTGTATATCTGGAGGATATTTTCTTAATGAGAATGACTAATTTCAATTGTAATCAATTGATTAGTTAAAAGTGGTTAATGTATTCAAGTTAAGATTGTTAAGATATTATCTAAATTTAATTTTTGATAGAAATAATTTTTTTATTAGATTTTATTTATTTTTTGTCTGAATTCCATATTATGTAGGGTTCCTTTTGTCCTCATGATCACTAGAGAATTAAGACACCAAAAAAACGATTAAAATACTTACATTAAAATTTTGTCAATATTAAATTTCTAAAAAATTCACTAAATAAAAAAAAATAGATTGTCATTATTCTATCACTATCACTACTAATATTTTTATGATAGTCATCATTAATAAATTAGTTCTTCTTACATGAGGTAGGTTTGAGTATTGTAAAGAATAATAAAAAAAAAAAAAACTCATGATCATATAAATGATTTTATTTAATTTGATTTGATTCGAATTAGTTGAAACACAATGTGGGTTTTAAATATTGATCAAATATATATATAATTTTTTAAGTGTTTCTTATGTCATTTTTAATTAAAATTAGAACATTACTACGATATTAAAAAATGTACATTATATGAAAATGTGAAGCTTTATTAGATAAATTATTGAGGTGAAACTTCAGTTTTAATTAGAGAACATCACATAAATATCGAGAGAGAGAAATGCACCAAAGTATGATCATTTAAATATAAAGAATCTAAAACAAACAAAAAGTTACCACCTTTAACATGTTTTTTTGACAGAACAACCCTTTAACATAATATGCTATAATTCGTATATTATTTTTTTAAGTAATATAAAATATAATTTAATGTGTATAATCCAGATGTACTGTAAAATAAAATAAAAAAACAAGAAGCTTTTATAATTAAATTTAATAATTCATTGTCATATTGTTTCATAAGTTTGATAAATTGATTCACTATCCAAAAAAAAGCTTGATAAATTCATTAAATAATGTAACAAAACATCAAGGCAATATATTTACTATCCATTTTCAAATCAAGGCAAACTTCTCTACATCTATAAAATAATTAAATTGTAAAATTTACTATGTTAGCTTTACTTTTTTTTGCGTGAAAAGAAAAAAGTTCAAGGAAATAGATTTACCATCCTTTTTCAAAATCAAGGCAAACTTGGCTCATGCTTTAACAAGATATTGTAGTAGTAATATTTAAATTTAAATTATTAAAATCGAAAGCTAAACTTTTAAAATTGAATTAATCTATGAGATCTATAAGCATTACATTAGTCTCAATGGAAATAGGCTTAGATCTCTCATATAATATTTCATATTTAAATTTTGTAGATAAAAAATAAAAAATAACTATTAAAAATATCTAATCAGATTTTCAAATAAAGATTAATAATTAATAAAATTCATAAATAATTCACACATGTAACATAGTTAGAAAAAATGTATGGGATCTTTAACAGCTCAACCAAACTCCAATCAGTACTTTACCTACAACTTAGTGGACTTTTGTTAAAAAGAACCTGGACCCGGTATGTAAGGAGCATCATATATATATATATATATATATATATTATTTTTTTTTGCAGGTAACGGATATGACAGAAGATTGGGCCCTCCCATCTCCTATAATCTATCTATATCTCTATATCAAACAAAAATTTATACTAACAGAATTTTGGTTTAGTTAAATTAGATTGAAATTTCTTAAATAAGATGAGATTTGAGTTCTGTAATTAAAAAATGTAATTAAGAGAAAAGTTTGTATCAAGATAATCAATTATGTTCTTTACTGAAAATCAGTTCTCAACAAAGTTAATAAATATTACACATTTTAATATAGTAAAGAAACAAATAATTAGGGCTTAAATAATAAAAGGAAAGGGACAAAATAGGCAAAATAAAAATGATAAAAAAAAAAATAAAGTGACATGAGATGAGTCATATGGAGATGATAGAACGTAAGCAATCAATTCGTGTGTGAATTAACATGGTTTGCCATTTCAATTTTTTTTCCTATAAATATGTGTCCGAGTGGGTTCTTGAGAGGGGTGTTTTTTTTCCAAATCTTAAGGCTTATATGTTCCCGACAATGTCTGGGTGTCAAATGGGTATGATGGCATTTCTTTAAATGGAATGTTATGTACGTCTATCTTGATCAGTTCAAAGTATTACAGAGAACTATGAGACCCCCCCACACACACCATTTTCCAGATTGATCAGGACTCAAATCAAGGACACTAACATCTTTAAACCCTTAACCTGATTAGTCCACACAACTCCCTTTGCTGTCACTAGCTAAAAATTGAATCACATCAAGATTCAATAGAAACATGTCATTTTGTCATCACTTATGTAATCCTGTTTTGATGATGAGTGGGGCACTTATGTATCCTGGCTAATAATGATTTGTCGGTCTCACTAGTCACTACTATCTATGTTAAAGATTAAAGACATCTTCTTTCCCTTGAAACATGATCCACTTACTACCATCATTGCCACTAATTTTATTAAAAAATAAGAGAGCTTAAACCTCACGTAAAAAAATAATATCTTTTTTTTTAATTATTATAATTAGCATTATTATCTTCTTGATGGGACTCCAAAATATTTCACAAACTTCAATTCTTCAAAGTGTTTTTTTTTTCCAAAAGTATATTTTATAAAAATCAAATTTAAATCATTCTTTATAAATTCAATATGTGTTATCAACCCAATTACATCCATTGATAAAAATGATAGCATTTATTATTATTATTTTATTGACCAAAAAGAGTAAAACATTTTTTTAAAATAACATTTTATTACTACCTTTACTCCAACACTGTTAACATAGGCGTTGGGAGGGGAAACCGGCAGGGGTCATCTGCCCTCCCCAGCCCCAAGTTTTTAAAATGTGTTTATATTGTAAGAAAATATTATGACCCCCTTAAAATTTATTAAAAAAATTAAAAAATGATACATAAATTTATTATGTTAGTTGGCATTAAGAAGAAAAAAAGGAAAAAAAAATATAAGTATGATAAATAACTTGATGTTAAGAAAAAAAAAAGAGTTTAAGGAGAAATTATGAGTTTTAGTAACTATTTATGATATTGAGATATTTATTAGTGAGATGTTTGAGTGTCTCATTAATAAACTTCATAATAAGCTAATGATATAAAAGAAAATATAGAATTAACATATTTTTACTGTAAATTTTTTAAAAAAAAGCACATTTAAAAATGAATCTATTTTTCTTCTTATTTAAACAAGAGAAATGTATCATCATTTCTTATATACAAAATAAAAAATAATATTATCCATAAAAATATTAGATATATAATATTAAATTTTTTTGTATATTTTATACGTGTAAAAATTTGAAATTTATTTATTAAATTATATTAAAGTCGAATTTCTGGCTCCGCCCCTAATGGTTAATGTTTATGATTAATACATATACATTACAGAGTATTTAATAATTGCAAGATATTAATACATTTAGTGTAAAATACATTTATTTAATATAAAATGTAAATATAATTTATTGTCTGAAGTGTTTTTTTTGTTAATATGTATTTGCAAGGAGTCTCTCCAATCATTCATGAGGTTAATATCTTTAGAAAAATTTAAAGACACTCAAAGGTGAGTGTTACCTCTTTTGAGTTAAGTTTTCTCCGCATATAAACAACTTTTATATAAGCATTTTTTTATAAGTGTTTTTTTAATAAGTAAATGAGATTTATTTCTTAAAATAAGTAAAAAAATTATTTTTTTAAATGGAAGCAGTTTAAACAAAAACATTAAAAAAAATATTTATTCCAACAAATAAGTTTAAATAAATTAAAAGAGGTAGGATTCGAACTCCTAACCGTTTGCAGATTGAAGTGCTTTTTAAATAGGTTGTAGTGCATTATTAATTTCCGTGAAGATTAAATTTAGTTATTTTAAATAAGAGTATATCTGGAAGAAATAATTATTAACGAGACCTAAAATTAATAAAAACATCAATAGTTATAAATTAACTTTAAAAAAAAACATCTATTTTGATTTCACTATATCATACATGTGACATTATTTTAAAAATAAAATAAAAGGAGAGCAAAGTAGTGTGTCGAATTGTCCTCATCAATATTGGGAGAATATCCAATGAGAAGTGAAGATTGGAAGCTCACATGGCCACGTTTGTGTTGCTATAGAAAGAGTACTGGATGCCATCAAATTGGGGTACCAAAACCATGCAACATTTTTTTAATGAAATGACATCTCTGTTTGGCTCTCTGTGAGATATTGTTCTGAAGGTAGATATTACTGGTCATAACTTGCAGCTTTTTGTTTCCTTCTGCCTTTTCATTACACATAACATTTTTCTTTCTTTTCCATATTGCTTTTATTCTTCCTTTTCTAAAAGTTGTTTGTTCTCTCTAGCTGGGCTTCATGCTTCTTAGTTAGAATGGCTTACAAAAACAAACCAAATAAATATATTAAATAAAGCAACTATCTTCTGAAGAGTAATTATGCATATGTGCCACCGTGCAAAGTCTCGTTGGGGAGCTTAAATCAGCAATAACAAAACATATGGTAACATTGGAAAGTTTGGTGATTGTTCTAAATTTCCAACATCGTTTTCCAAGTGCTGAATACGGCGAAGAGGTTAGTCAAACAAATGAAAAAACTATGTTGTATGCAAACTCATTCATTGTCATGCGACTTGGAACAACTTAACTTTAAAAATGTAGTGGCCCCAATAGGACATATTGTTTGTACAGTGACATAATGAGGCTTGTGTTGGAAATTGAATCAATAATGTTACGCTCCAATGTCAGAATAAATATTTTTACATAAATACTTTACTACAAAGTGCCTCATGATGCGTAATTGTAAGGCTGAATTTCAATTTCCTCTTCAATGTCATATATCTTCATTGAAAAATTGCTCAAAACTTCCATTATGTAATTATATTTGTTAATAAAATGGAAATGGCTAACTAATTAATGTTTGAGAAATATTTTGCTCTCATGGCATTCTAAGTTTCCAACTAGATTCAATTAACTATAGATCAAAATCCAACAGCGGGTGAGATCAGTAGTGATCAATGCTTAAAGCGCATGTAATGTAACTATAGTATCATTAACATATGAGACATATACATTAATTCACGCACGTCTAAAACATTCTCATTTCTGCTTAACAATTGACAATAGCTAGCTATAAAACAAGAACTAGCATTAAATTTCAGATATTAGGAAATGATAAGTGAAAGCTTTTCACCTGTAACTAATAAGTAATGGAAGTGAAAGCCTTCATAAACATAGAATATTCTAGCTAGCTAAGATGTTGAAGATGGTTAGTATAGATACATTTCCATTTGATATGACCCTACCTACTTCAAATTAATAACTTAACCATCCAATCTTCTCACTGCCTATTAAACCTTAACTTGAAAATTAACATAGAGAAATATGATAATAATAACTGCTACACATGCTGGTTTCTTCATACCTCACTAACCGTGTGACCTAAGAGTAAGTAGTACCCAAACGAAGCTCCAGATCCAAATCATAACCTCTAGGCAAACCTATCTCCAAGTCCATCCTGAGAATCTCACCCTTCTTCAACATTTTGCACCCATCTTCCCTTGCAAAAGCATGATCATGATATTCTCCAACCCCAGCTGAAAAAGATTCTGGAATCTTTGACTTGGAGTAGTGCTCTGGGGTGGTCATTATGCTCAAAGGGTTCAACACAATGCCATCCACAACAACCCATCTCTTCAACTCAGAAGAAGGTGAAGGAGGAGTGGGAGAAACAAACAAGGGCAATGTGCAAGTGACAACAGGCTTAAGAGTAGTAGTAGTTGCTGAAGATGAAGATGGTGGTGGTGGTAACAAGGATAAAGATGATGATGAGGCTGAGTTGTTGTTAGGGTTAAGATTAAGGTTGAGCCTTATAGGGCCAGCAGCTTGACCTTGAACTTCATGAGTTGGGGGTGATGACTGCCTCAACCTTGCTCTATCCCTCCTATGAACATTCATGTGTCCACCAAGTGCCTGAGCAGACTTAAACTCCTTTCTGCAGAAGCTGCAAGTGTATGATCTTGGTGGCCATGGGAAGCCATTCACATAGTCCTGATCTGCAATATTATTATTGCTGTGAATGTTGTGATGATGAGATTTGTTGATGTTGCTGATGCTGCTGCACTCCCAAAACTCTTTAGCCATTTGGTTGTTGTTAAAGCAGTTGGCAACAACATGGGAGAAGTCTTTTGTTGTTGTTGGGTTCTTGTTGACACAACTGTGGTCATGAGTGTAGTCTTTCATCAAACCGTTCCTCTTCATTGGCCTAGCAAGCTATAGCTACCTCCTTTTGTTTGATTCCTCAGCCAGATGTTGCAATGTTGTTATATCTCAAAAAGAAACTAAACTAAACTGTCTTACTCAAATCATATCAACAAAATCTTAAAAAAGATAGATGAGAAAAGGGCTTAAAAGGGTTGTGAATGTAAGTGTCTCTCAAAAGTTGTGTTGTGAACTTGTGAGTGAATGACCATTTAGAGAGAGAGAGAGAGGAGAATGGTGAATGAGTGATGATGAAGATGAGGGTTGGGGTGGGGTGGAGACATTTAGAAAGAGGTTATAGAAAGGAAAGAAAGAGGTTATAGAAAGAGATGGAGTGTGGTGTAGTGCATAGAAATTAGAAAGAGGTTATAGAAAGAAAGAAAAAAAGGGCATCAATTTTCTAAACCGAAGAGAGGGAATCCCATTGGAGGGTACCCCTGAAAAGTCCTGTGTGTTTGGTCACTGCTTGCTAAATTTGGAACCTCGGCCTGCCAGGGTTGGACACCTTTATGCCATATTTCTGTCACTGGTCAAGTTAACATGACATATTCATATTTTGTTCTCGGTAAAGATCCAACCTTATTAACTCCCAGATCTCTCTCTCTCCCTGCACAGATACAAGAAGCAAAGGTGTGGGGAGTTTTTTTCTTCTTTCTTTTTTCCTATATCATAGGCATACTTTACCACCGAACATTTTTTTTAATAGTTAATATAATTACATATTTAGAATTTAAACTTAAGGTTATTGGTTACGTTAGAATTATTTTATATTAATTGTATATACTTAAAATTTAAATTCAAAACTACTTATTTAACTAAAACAATTTAATGTTAGTTGATGTACTCATTCAATATGGTAAAGTGTGAGAAAAAGATCAATATGGTAAAGTGTGAGAAATTCTTTACCAAGCAAATAAGAATTATATAAGAAAAAAGAACGAAAAACGGTAGGAGTCAATGAGCGTTGGGTCATAAATAGGCTCGAGGACTTCCTAGTCAATCAAGCTTAAATAAGGATGATCTCATGTCAAAATTTAAATGATGACCATACATTTCTTGCTGTATAGTTGTATTTATTAGATAAAATATAACTATAGGATTTAAACTTGAGATGCTTTGTATATATGACAGGATCTTTACTTTTCAATTAAAATTATGAAATCTTAATTAGGTTATAGCAACCACGGGGTCCAGGGTAGGGGTGTTTTGAGATTTGGGATATGGCTTAAAGATTATAGTTCTAATTTTGGTATAATCTTTTCAGCAATCAGTTATATACAAAACTCACTTAAAATGGCTTGTTTATGAAATCATCACGCTAATAATTGAGTTTAGTCAAGATTCTGACCATCAAAACTTAACATATCTAATATATTACACTACGTAGATTTTCATATTTTCAGTTGTCAAGGAAAATTCTTTATCAATTCAAACTCAAATTTGTTTTAAATAATTTACATGTATATCAGCACAGCAGAATAACTTGCTTCACTTAAATTTAATTTCTTCTAATGTAAGAATGACATGTGACAATCATGTATCATGCTTTATTGACATACAGGTGACCTAAATTTAAATTGGGTGTCAAAACCTCTAATGCATACTCCTTGACACCTTTAAATAACTAGCAAAGCTTCAACACTATGATTAAATTATATCATCGACAGACTTTACTAATTTGGGCCGATGCCTCTAATTTCTTCATTGCTGATGTGCTCCAAACATTGATATTTTTGCAGAGTTTTTCCTATTAGGTGATGTTTGGGGTAACATGTTCGAAAAGGACTGAAAGAGTGTGGTATTCTTTAATTCGTTATGCCTTATTATAGTTGACATTGTGTAATTGTAACAATTTTCAGGCTTAACTTGAATATTGAATGTGTTTCTAGATACCCTTGAGTTTTTCTGAATGTCGAGTGCAAAAGATCAAACCATGGAACTTGTCAATACCAGAAACAAAATTGATGCCTTACCCCTAATGTTAGTAGAGTTTTGCAGAGACGGTTGAATTATTGTTGAAACTATTTTACTCTCCCTGTCAGAAACATATTTTAACAGGAGTTTACATTGGTGAAACCAAAAATAAAAAGTGAAATAAGTAAAATATCTTTATTGGCTACTTAATAAATGCAAAGAATGCAATTCAAAATTGTTGTGCTTCAATATTAATTAGCGTTGGTTCTAAAATATAATTAGTTACCTACACAGATTTTACTTTTATATACTTTAAGGTGGATTAGTTAATGTGGATCATTTAAAAACTTATAGGGGAGGGCAGGGTTGTCCTACGGGCCAAAGCCCATATCGATAGCTCTATTTATAAGAATTTTATAATAAAATAAAATATAAGATTGATACTATCGTTGTTATTGTACTTTAAGTATCCATCGTCCTCACCAATGCACATACCAAAATCCAAATAAATGAATAAATTATTAAAACTAATTTTCTCTAGTTTTGAAGTTCACCAAACAGTTCTCATTCCATAATGGTGTGCTTTATATATTCCTCTCTTTTTTTCTCACGTTACCAAAAAAACATAGTATTTTTGTAATAAATTAACAACAATTGTCGGCCTTCTATTGATGGTCGACCTTTAATGTTATAATTTATGTACATTATTGATGCCCTTTATACTACACTGCGATGACTATTTACAGTTTGAGTAACAAAGTTGTTTAAACTTTGTGAAACCCCGCTTCATATTGAGTTCATGATAGCATCTAAACATAAACTATGAGTATTTTATCGATTAAATACTAGTTATCGAACATGTCATTAGCTTAAGTATAACTGAGTTTTATTTCTTTAAACAATGTCTTGAATTTAAATTTTGTAAATAAAAAAATGTCACTAAAAAAGAAAATTCTACAAAAAGTAACTAATAAGATTTTCTGATAAAAATTAATTGTTAGTAAAATTATACAGTAAATATTTCCCATCAATAATACAATACAGTGATTAGATTAAAAAAAAATAGTTATTTAGGCTACACATATCAAGATAAGTATAAATGTTATTTTGGCATTGTAAAAAATTTACATTAATAACTATATATGAAAATTAAACTTTGAAAATACTATATATAACTTCGTAACTGGCATTTATAATGGTAGAAATTAGAAAATCGTATATTTAACTAAATGGAGAGCTTTCTACATGGAACTTTTTGTTCCTAACTTGACACAATGTCTTCATATAAACAACTTCTGACTGAATGAAATAGAAATAAGACTAGTTCAGATACCATGCCACTTGGAATAGGATTGTGCACACCCACATTTTCTTCTGAGGAATAGTTTGAACAGTAAAGCCTAGATAACCAAAAGATCCTGCTATATCCAACCCAGATTTTCTAAAAGACTATAGCCCAATGAGATGCTTGAAAAAAATTCCATACAAGGGTCCCATTTTCTTAGGTTGTGCAGCCGAAATTGCAGGGCTTACCCCAAGGGCAAGGAGGTGCCGTCTCTGCCACTCAATATTCTTAATTAAATTTTTCTAGAGACCATAATAAAGCATAGTATAGTACATTTTTTATTGGGTCGTGAGCACTACCCTATATCACTAGCTATTAATAATAACAATAATAATAATGAATAGAACTTACCATATTTATGTTTGACAAAAAAGACGAACAATAAAGAGTCCAGGTTGAATGTGTGAATATAACAACTATGAGTTGCTACTTGCTAACACACAAAAGTTGATGTGTGCATGCCCTTATTGAAGTCTTATCATCAAACCTTGAAGAATGGTGCACTTCTCTGGGACTTTGACTTGGAATTTTTTGTCATAGTGTTGTGGGTTGAACTAAATCTGAAAGGACAAGGGAAATGAATGAGGTATGTAATGGTTGGTTCGGTTATAATTAAATTCTGCAGTGTGTAATTTCAAAAGCTCTTTTGTAAAATAGTAGTATGAGTCATGGAACCTTTTATTGCTTCATATGTAAACCACCTTATTTTAGCAACATCAATAAATAAATTCTTAAATATATTTTTTTAAATTAATAATTTTGATTTTTTTATTTTAAAATAAAAATATTTAATCATCATATATTTAAAAAATTATAATATTAATCTTCATATTTTAAAATTAGAGTGATTTAGTTCTCTAATTTTGTAATATATGTAATTTTGATCATTTTATCGAATTCAAAAAATATTAGTAAAAAATTAATCAGATATAATTTAAATTTAGTGACCTGATATAAAACTATTTGTTTAATATATGATATAGTTTGATGGAAGGACTTACAAAATTGGATGAATAAATGTCTTTATTTTTTAATAAAAGACTAAAATTTTGGATTAAAAAAATAAGAAAACTAAATATTTTAATTTTAAAATAAATAAAAAAATATTTTTAAAAAATAAAAGGACCAAAATTACATTTAAACTTAAATAAATAACCAATGACTTTAGTGACCTGCATAACAACATTATCATACAAGTCATGTTTTATTCTTAAGAAAAAGGATTGTGTAATATAATAGTATAAATTTTTTTCAGAATCATCAATTATAATTCATCATATATGATAAGTATTTTTACTTAACAATGATGAAGTATTTTTATTTTTTTATAAGAGAAAAAATCACCAATTAAAAAAATATTAAGAGTATATTTGAATTCTATTTTCAAAAACTGTTTTTGAATTTTTTAAAAATAAAGAAAATAAATACTTACAACAACTTCATGTCTTATCACATACATTATCACTCCGGATGACTCGTGCCCTTAATATATATATATATTCATCCCTACAAGATTTTGAATATGATTTTTGTTTTTGCAAAATGTAAAAGTGTAATGTTTTGATTTAGGATTCAATCTCTCCTGAATCTAGTTCCGAATTAAAATATCACATATTTATATTTTACGATGACAAAAAATATACTTAAAATTTTGTAGAGATATATTCCAAATATTTATAGAGACGAAAAATATATTTTATATATTAGTTATTTCTCTTTTATGGTTTTTAAAAGGCTTATTTTACAAACAAATTTCAAAACTTAATAAATTTAGATGGGAAATTGATTGCTAAGTAACATGAAATTATTTTAGAAACAAGTTTTAAAACAAAAAAAAGAAGCTAGAAATCAAACAAGCCCTTACATAAAGTACTTTAACCAATTATGCTTGAGGTGAGGATAATCACTAGTAAAACTGTGATTTGAGATATTCAAACTCAAACTTGATGCATAATCATGCATAAGTTGATTCGTGCCCTCTAGAGATATTTTCTTGGACAACATTAGAATTAGAAAATCGGTCGTCCTAGGGAATGAAACAAACTTTGGGTCATCTAGAAGGAGACTGAAATGGTACCCAAAGTCCCACTCCGAGCCCATCCTTTTTCATTTGGGTCAACATCACAAGAGGCCTAGCAAAGAGTAACTTCTGGCAAATCTGGGAATTAAGTTTGGTATGCTTTATTGTTAGTTTATAACCTCTCCAAAGGAAAACGACACATGCATGAGCTATTCACTCTGCTTTTGCACACAAAATGGGCACAATTCTAATCATTTCCCATAATCATGACTGCATTTGTTAATGTCCCACGCATTATGACTCATGAGACCAATGATAATTAAAGACACTAAATTCAATATGACTCAATCACCCTAAAAATAAATACAAAATATATATGCAAGACGCATATAAAGTTCTTTATTATTTGTTCCTCTCGTGATAAAATGCAGGATACAATGAGTTTAATAACGTTTTTTAGGAGCATATAAATTCTTTTGATGAAATTATAAGTTAATTTGACTAAAATATGTTTTTTAGGAGCATATAAAATTTTGAAGTCCTAGTGAGATTATGGGTCACAAGAAAGTATTAAAGTAAATATTTGAACAAATATTTTTTTTTCAATTATTTTTGTTTTTAGTAGAAATATCCATAGGTAGTCGCAAATATCCCCGTATATTGAACAAATCCACCGATACTTGTGTTAATGGGTACTGTGTGGGATACCAACCGAGCACGTGATAAGTACTTATTTGACAAGACGAATAAAGGGCGATTATTACTTATGTTCGTCTTGTCATTCTTATGCAGAATTTCATATTTTTTTTTTCTTTTGTAGAAATTTTTTAATAAAACACTTATAATGTAAAACTATTTGAATATATATATATATATATATATATATATATATATATAACATTAAAATTATAATTATTTTTCTCTTAACAATTATAATAAAACTAAAGGAGTAATTAGTTTCATTTTGAAATTTGAATTATAAAAAGTCAACGAAAATAATTTTGGGTATAATGCATTAATCAGGAGCAGACGTTTTTTCTAAAAATATAAAATTGCGATTGCTTTTCTTGTCTCTTTTAATTTTAAAGAGTATTTTTTTTAAATTTGCATATATGAAAAAAGTGAGAACTAAACAGAGATATACAGTGTTGATTATTTTATGTTTAAATAATGGAATTATGAGGAGAATTGAAGAAATTCTCTTAGGCGGACCAGAGAGAAAATAAATTATTAGAATAGTGAGTTGGCTTTTTATAATATTAAAACAAAGACAAGTAAAAATAGTATTTTCAATTATATTTCCTCCTTAAATTTAACTATGATCTGGCTTTACATTACATGTACCAAAAAATACAATTGCTTTTGTCATCAAAAAATAATTTGTTGATTCAAGTGTTGCACAAACACAATTTATTACGTATTTCTGAAAACTTTAATACATTTCAGTAATCTAATTATATAATTGTATAGGTATCGTCATCGACCTGATTAAAAATTTAGCAGGCAAATTGCGGGAATTATCTATTC